>NW_015165303.1:343254-363986 GCF_001447785.1 Gekko japonicus | reverse complement strand
TCTGGAGAACTGGGTTTGATTACACACTCTTCCACTTGAAGACTGCTGGGTGATCTTCGGGCAGTCACGGTTCTCTCAGAATTCTTTCAGCCCCACCTACCTCCCAAGGTGCCTATTGTGGGGAGAAGAAGGGAAGGTGATTGTAAGCTGCTTTGAGATCCCTTAGGGCAGAGAAAAGTGGGGTATAATAAGTAACTCTTCTTCTTCTTCTAGTTGTCTAATTTTTTTCATATTCAGGCTGAGTCAGCTGAAGCTAAATCTGGTCCTGTGCCTGAGTTGGGCCAGTTTGGGGTTGGGGTCCCACTCCCGGCCTTCGATGGGGCACCATTGGTGCCAGCGTCAGGGGTTAGGAGCTTGGGAGTGCTCCTGGTTCCCTCCTTGATGATGGAGGCCCAGGTTGCAGCCACTGCTAAGTTGGCCTTCTACCATCTTCGGCTGGTTCAGGAGTTGGCCCCCTACCTTGAGCGCAACAACCTGGCTACAGTGATCCACGTGATTGTCACCTCAAGATTAGACTACTGCAACGCTCTCTACATGGGGCTGCCCTTGTCCCAAATCCGGAAGCTGCAGCTAGTGCAGAATGCCATGGCTAGGCTGTTGATGTGTGTTCCTAGACAGGAGCACATCCGACCTGTGCTGAAGGCTCTGCACTGGCTGCCAATAGCATACTGGATTTGCTTCAAGGTGCTGGTACTTACCTTTAAAGCCCTATATGGCCAGGGTCCGATATACCTGAGGGACCGCCTTTCCCCATACATACCCCAGAGAGCACTACAGTCGGGGTCGCAACATCGACTAGTCATCCCAGGCCCCAAGGAGGCCAGACTCGCCGTCACCAGCGCCAGAGCCTTTTCTGTAGTGGCTCCTTACTGGTGGAATGAACTCCCGGAGGAGATCAGGGCCCTGCGATATCTTTTGCAGTTCCATAGGGCCTGCAAGACGGAGCTCTTCCACCAGGCCTTCAAGTAGGAGCTGCCCACCACTACCATCAATGCTCACTATTAACATCGGTGATGTTGGGCAGGCCGTAGCTGAGAGTGAGCCATATTCGGCTAGCATGTTGGGAGACCGCTGAGCTCGGTACTTGGATGCCATACTGTACGGTACGCCATCTGGATTAATGACATTGAGCACTTTAATTGTAAGTGGATTGATTGTTTTAATTGGTTTTAACTGTTTTATATGTACTTGGTACTGGTGCCAAGTATTGTAAGCTGCCCTGAGCCCGCTCACGGGGAGGGCAGGATAAAAATACTACAAATAAATAAATAAATAAATATTCAGATTGTCCAGAAATGACCATAAGAGCAGCATTTACATATTTAGTTCTTTGGAATGTATTATGAGTATAGAGTACCTCCAAACACAATGGGGTGGAATGGTTGCAGCCTGCTATGCCCTCCAAAACTGTGTTCCTAGGTATGTGGGTCCTTGGGTACAGCTTGGGAGGGTCAAGTGTGGGTCTGCAGGGGGAGTGGGAAATCACCTCAAAACATCCCATCTCTTTCACAGGCAGGTGTGCCATCCACAAGGGGAAGAGGCGGTTAAGATATAAGCCAATGTATCTTGGATGTATTATGCTAATTACCTAAACTGCAACCCATACATTACTTATTCTGGAACAGTTCAAGGAAATCCTATAGGGCTACCCCGATTTCAATTGTTTATTGACTGCCTTTCAAGTGAAAAACTACCCAGCTGAGATACAGTTACCTTCCTCACAAATGACAAGGTTTGACAAATTCTAAGACTGCTAGGGCTAACAAGAGACTGAATTAATCCACAGTTCTTTCGTCAGCTATTCCTTTCATGCTTCTCAGCCAAACCACACTACAAGTGCACTAGGAACCACTGACAAAAGCCAGCTGAACACTGACATGCTGGGAATTTGACCTTTCGCCCCATAGGAATAAATCTAACTTTTTTTCTTTGTAAAGGGCTCTTGTCTTAGAATTTTTATCAGCCGCCTGACTGCATACAGTTCTCATTTGGAACACTAGTGAGGTATTATGATTTGTTTTCATATGGATTAGATTCTTTTAGAAGAAGTCAAAACAATAATTATCACATATTCATCATTTACGGTATTGACCACAGTGTGATAAGCATTTAACTAATTGAGAAGAAGCAGGTTTTGGATCATGCAGACAAGGTCCCCTTTCAGCATCTAGCAACAAAGCTACAAGCAGCTGCAACCTCTCAGTAGTTAGCATTGCATTAGGAAAGTTCCCTGTATACTCCAACTGTCTTCATGTGGCTTACCAAGCTGGAAACAAATATAATGCTGTACCGTGTTGCTTACTATGCAGCTTGCAGTAAGTACATCACAGATGATACGCCCAAAACAAATGTGGTAAATCTAGCAGAAAAGTTGACCCAAGCAGTAAAGAATGCTTAGTGCTTTAGAATTTGGCTTCTAGTGACATTCTTTAGGTGCTAGTGTTTTATGCCTTTCTGTTATGACAACAGTGTGCAGCTGGTAAAAAAATAACACACACACTGCCTATCATGCAGCCAATGTTATGCACATTTAGGTTTCTGGCTGGGTTGGTACCCTCAGCGACTCCTAGGCAACAAGAGCAATTGTCGAACTTTCTTTGCCAAAGAGGTTGACTGGACACCAAGGGCCCAGGAAGACTGGCAGGAGGCCTCCTGAATCAAATAACAAGCCAGGCTGTGATGTGATCACGCAGGGCAAGGGGGAAGCCAGTTCAGTGAGTACCACTATAGAAGTGGATAAAAGCAGCTTTTGAGCAATGGAAGAGGTCTCTAAAGAACAAGGGCAAGTATGGTTTGTATGCTGTTTGGAAGGAGTGTTTTTCCAGCTTTCCCACAGCATTGTGGTACATTTGTTTACATCCTTGATTTTACCTGGCTTTTCTCCAATCTTTCCCATACCTGCTTTGCTGCAAAGTTTTAAGAAAGATCACAGCAAAGCCTGGTTGACTATTGTGAGGGCAGGAATCTCCAGATGTTCCCAGTCCCACTCACATAATGGCCATGTTCCCTCTCCAGTCCTTGTGAAAGCCCTTAACACCCCTGTGACAGGGACATTTTATTAATCCAAAACTGAACATTATTATATCATTATAATGATGTGTCTGTCTGGTTCTCTGAATTCCCAGATTTCATTTAAAAATGAAAATATCTAGCCCTTGGGGAGCTATATAGGGTTGCCAGCTCTGAGTTGGGAAATACCTGAACATTGGGGGGGGGGGTTTGATCCTGGGGAGGGCAGGGTTTGGGATGGGACCTCAGCAGGGTATAATTCCATAGAGTCTGCCCTCCAAAGCAGCCATTTTCTCTAGGGGAACTGCAATTGATCATCTGGAGTTCAATTGTAAGAGTGGGAGATCTCTAGGTGTCACCGGGAGGCTGGCAGCCCTAGAGATACGTATTTCTACTTAATTTAAAGAAAACAAAGTTGGGAATTCACATATTGTTATAATGATATAAGCTCAGGTTAGCCTGATCTTGTCAGATCTTGGAAGCTAAATAGGGTCAGCTCTGGTCAATATTTGGATGGGAGACCACCAAGGAATAGCAGGGTTGCTATTCAGAGGTAGGCAATTACAAATCACCTCTGAACATCTCTTGCTTTGAAAACCCTAAGGGGTCTCCATAAGTCAACTGGGACTTGAAATCTCTCTCTCTCTCTCTCATACACACACACAACAACAACAACATTCAATTGCTGATTTTTTTTTAAAAAAGGAAACATGATGATGCTGTATCAGCAACTGTAGCATTGACAGAACTTTGGCTGGATCATATTCTTCAATTATGATAGAAATAGGACTGTCAGAAAGGAGTTGGTAATCCTATTTCTAATCCTTCCTTCCCACAGATCCCTGAAGTACTCCCCTTCTTCCCAGTTCCCTGTTCTTTAGATACACCTTTAAGGAGACCACACCTACTGATACTGAGCAAGCATCCAATTTGCTTGGTATGATGAAAGTTATGATCAAAATAGTCCGTAAAATAGTAACCAAATTAGCTTAATGGAATTTTATAATGATACTAAGAATAAAGCCTGTTGTGGAAATAAATACAATGAGTTCTAGAAGGAGGCTCTGGGCGTGTGCCCTGGCCTTGGGCACTCAGCGTCAATTTGCTGTGGTGACCTCAGAAGGGTATAATGACACAGAGCTTACCATTTTCTCCAGGGGAACTGATCTCTGCCATCTGAAGAGCAGTTGTAATTCAAAGTGATCTCCAGCCACTACCTGGATATTGGCAAAAACCAGTCAGGAGGAAATGGCTGGTTTGGAGGGTGGATTCTATGGCATTGTACCTGTTTGAGGTCCCATCACTCTTCAAACCTCACCCTCTCCAGGCTCCATCCCTCACATCTCCAGGAATTTCCCAACCGGAGTTGGCAACCCTATCTCCTTCCGAGACAATCATCAACCTACCTTTATTTGCCCCTCTGACTTCAGCTTTCCATCTCCCCCCCACAGCCTCTACCCTGCTCTGAAGCCCTGACTGCTATGTCACACTGGCTGTCATAGGGGGGCCATTTCAGCAGGCTCCTGGGTTTAGAGGGAAAGGGGTAGAAATCCCTCCCGCAGTACAGATGCCACTAAAGGCCAAGCACGCAGACGGAAACCTCTCACACTTCCCTACGCTAGAGCGTCCAAACGACCAGATCGTTTCTCCACGTTTTGGGTCCTTCGGAACCGAATGGTTGGGTACCGGTTCCGAGGGGTCCAAAGGTCGCCTCACACGGGGCACCAGATCTGTTATGCCAACTTCTCCAGGAAATTCCTGGAGACCCAATCCAAGTTATCTACCAAGGAAAATTGGGTGTTTGTGGCTGTGCGTAAGTTCTATACCAGTCTATACAGAGGTCGGATGGCGAATGAGACGCTCGGCTATATCCCAGGAAGTGAGACAACACGCTAGTCCTTAAATAAATGTTGTCTTTACTAAAGGTTTTTCATCAGGCATACAAAATCGGAATCATACAAATTCATACAAGCTCCTTAGTTACAATAGTACATTAGAACAATTACAGCATAGAAAATAACAAAAGCATCAAAATGGGGATGACACAATGGGGCACGGCTATACTCATCTGAGGTCCAGCTGAGGAAGAACTCTCCTCCTTGGAACGCTGGGCAGCCGAAATGCAGCAGCTTGTGAACTCCAAGGCACACAGGTAGGACCAGCCAAACCACGTGTGAGCTCTCTGGGTCGCGACTCCGGAGAACTTAGGTAGTAGAGTCACTTGTAGCACCTTAGTGCACTGCTATGGGGAGGGTGGGTTAACCAGAGAGACAAAGGAGAGTTTCTCCTTAAATAAACTCTTTTTGGGGCATGTGCTATCCAGCCATAAACTATCAAACCCGTCCTCTAAACTATCACTACTGGATGAAGAGGGGGTGACGAGGGGATGACGAGGGGATGACGCTCTCCTGAGGGGTGGTGGCAATATGCAGATCCTACTTCTACATCAAAGGTGCCTTTTGGCAAGGTGTGAATCTTCCGTTCCCATGGACACCTCTTGATTTGCAGATCTGGTGCCTGCTCCAAAGCCATAAATGCTATTGTCTTTAGATCTCCAAACCAGATTAAGGGAGTAGGGTCACTTGCTCTTTCCATTCCAAGAATGCCGGGGTTCGCTGGGGATTTTCCATAGCTCTCCAAGTGGGTGCAATGGCGCGGTGTCTTCTCCATCCCACAGAGTCATGGGATACATTCCAGGGACGCACATGGTCCGTATGTGCAACGGCAGGCCCAGGCCAGCCTATTTCTAGGCAAGCATGAGATGCAGAACAAAGCAACACACAACATACAGCAATCCCTGAATACATAATGCATAGGTATTCATGCTAGAGACACACATAAGCAGCATCACCACTATACAGAAATACAAACATAAGCTCATATCGTTACAAGATCTCTCTCTCCCCCTGGAGAAAATAACTGCTTTGGAGGGTGGCCTCTATGGCATTCTTTTCAGCTGAGGTTGCTCCTCTCCCTAAACTCTGGCTTCTGTAGACTCCACCACAAAATTTCCCAACCTGGAGCTGGCAACCCTAAGGACTGGGCCCAATGAGTTTTCTCCCAAATGCCAAAATAGGCATGGAAATGGTCTCCTTCCCCGACCATTTACTGACAGAACCAAGCTTGGTTGCCTAGCAACAGGCACTGAGGGGAAAGTAGGGTTACCAGCTCTGAGTAGGAAAATATCTGTAGATTTGGGGTTGGATCCTGTGGAGGGCAGCATTTCAGAGGGGAAGGACTCAGCAGGATATAATGCCACAGGGTCTACCCTCCAAAGCAGCCATTTTCTCCAGGGGAATTGTTCTCTGTCACCTGGAGATCAATTGTAACAGTGAGTGATCTCCAGACGTCACCTGAAGATTGGCAACTCTAGGGGAAAGTCAGCCACACAGCAGGAGACTGAGGAGAATGGTTTGACAGCCACTGGCCCACCTCAGAAGCCAGCCAGCCATGGCGGAGCCAAGCAGGAGAGACAGTTGTTTATGCAATTTATTCTGACAGGAAAGAGGCCAAGCTGGCAGTGGGCAGGGGAGAGGAGCAGACCCAGCCCCCAGCCAATGGCACACAAGTACTCTTGAGTGGCAGTTGATGGGCCTATGGCTGAAGGAGCACACTGCACAGTAAATGGGAGAGCTGGAAATGGCCAATATGTAAGTGAGTTATATATATAGGATAAGTGTAATGCTAATACCCTTTACATTTTGCAAATGTAGTTACCATTACAGCCATTATATGTACATATGTACATACAATTGCGAGAAGGAAACAACTTATGAATTTTTAGGAAAGAAATTCAAAAAACATGCAAGAAATTATTTCCACCACCAGAGAGCACCACAACGTTACGATGAATAAAGAAATGTATATTACCAATGGTTAATTTAAAATCAAGATTGGCAAATGGTCATGCAATATCTAGTGGATTGCTAGCCTTAAAACTATGATTTCACTATGGTTGAGTGAAGGAAACAAACAACTAGGCATCAACACTTCCACAGCAAGACTTCCATAGCAAGAGTGCAGAAAAGGGCAACTCGAATGATAAAAGGGTTGGAACACTTTCCCTATAAGGAAAGGTTAAAGCACTTAGGGCTCTTTAGCTTGGAGAAAAGACGACTGAGGGGTGACATGATCGAGGTTTATAAGATTATGCATGGGAAAGAGCAGGTAGAGAAAGAGGTACTTTTCTCCCTTTCTCACAATACAAGAACTTGTGGGCACTCCATGAAACTGCAGAGCGGTCGGGTTAGAACGGATAAAAGGAAGTACTTCTTCACCCAAAGAGTGATTAACACTTGGAATTCACTGCCACAGGAAGTGGTGGCGGCTACAAGCATGGACGGCTTCAAAAGGGAATTAGATAAGCATATGGAGCAGAGGTCCATCAGTGGATATTAGCCACAAGGGCTGCGGTCACACGTAACAGAAGCCACACAAGTGAGACGGAAAACAAACGGAGTTTCCGGGCGCGATCTCACCAGCACATCTGGGAAGCGTAGCACTCCCGTGGCTCAACCGAGGCTTCCAGCCGAAACTGCGTGGCAAAAAACTAGTACCTTGGAGGTACTAGTTTCCGGAAACTGTGGGGCAAGGGCGGGCGTCTGATCGCGTTTCCGGTGGCATCCGGCACCCGCCCATGTCCCCTTGCAAATAAGGTGTTTTTTTTTGTCCAAGTCTCTGTGGATGCGCATGCGCACCCAACGGAGCATGCGCATTTGTCATGTACACAAAAATAAAAAACAGTTTGCCGCGGCGCACGCTTCTTCGTTGTGCGCCGGGTTGTCCTGTGATCGGCACCTCTCCCTTGCCATGGAACCTCCACGGTACCTCCACAGGACCTCCACAGGAGGTCTGATCACGTAACTGCGCAGTAGTTTGCCCCAGGGCAAACAGCCACGCTTCTCCTCTGCAGTTTCCTGCCCGTGTGACCGGGGCCAAGGTATAGATAGGGGCTCTGGGGCAAGTGATGCTCTGTCTTCTTGGTGCTTGGGGGGGTCAACAGTGGGAGGGCTTCTAATGTCCTGGCCCCACTGGTGGACCTCCTGATGGCACTGGTATTTCTGGCCACTGTGTGACACAGAGTGTTGGACTGGATGGGCCTTTGGCCTGATCCAACATTGGCGTCTCTTATGTTCTTATGTTCACTTACATTTTTACTAAAGTCCATGCTAATTAACATCATATTTCCAGCAAACTAGATATGAGTTGTGATTTATTGGTTATCCCAGGCATTTTTAACAATCTAACTCTACAGTTCCCAACAGATTGTTAAAAAAACATCCCTGGACTGTATGTTTATAGCAGCACTTTGATGTCAAGAGCAGACAAAGAAATTTTGGTGCTGAGGTAATTCACTGCAATAGGCATGCAATTAAGCCTTGTTGCCTGCTAATGTCTATTGCTATTAAACTCTGGTAAAACAGGGTCTGGCAAAAAAGTGGCAGCTCTATGCAAATTTTCAGAAGTAGATCTAAAAACAAACAGGTTTGACCAAGCTAGTCCAACTCAATGCACTATATGTATGAGGCAAGCAAGAATAGAACTTTCATGGAAATGGATACTTACAAACCACAACACTATTGTTGGAAAAGAAATTATCTGCTCAGCTTCATTGAAAAATAAACAGGCACTCGCTTTTCTGTCAGTTTTTGATACTTTGGGGTTAAAAAAAATCACAGCAGTGTATTAGATAAAAGAGTTTTATGTCCTAAGGTAAAGTCTCGTTACTTTAGCATTCTAATTAATGCCTTCATGGAAGGTGCTTGCTATTACTGGCTCCAGTGCCTCTGTAATTGACAGGCTAAGAGATGGGGGCAGGCTGTGTTGATACAGTGTATGGCTGTTTGTGGTTTTCCCATTTCAAAGGATATATTAAGGCTGGATACAGATTACAAATGTTTAATCTGGCAGAGAGATGTGGTGGCTGGTAAAACAAATATTGTGTCATTAATATAGCAGTATCCACAAATGGGACTGGCGACATATAATGCTGTGTCTGTGGATATATTCAAATTGTATGGTGGGTCCTTAACTAACCCCATTCTGCCTAGGTACACTCATCTTTTGAATACCGAAACACAACAGAATAGTTAAGATGGTATTTTTAGTCTTGACTGTAAATTAGCTGGAATTTGTGGTTTCAACTAATATTCTTAATTCCATGTGGACTGTGGTTCAGTGGGAAGTGCATGCTTTTTAATTTCAGCTTGTTCAATTGTTCTTTTTCGGGTTGTTTTATAATGCTTCCTTTAAAATAGTAGCACGCTTCAAACATTTAAGTTGATACAATAAACCATAATCACACAGTTCAGTATAGTTGATTAGATCCATTCATTTTTGAATGAATTTTGACACCAACAATCTTTTTTGACTGCTACTCATGTTCTTACGCATGAGATAATGTGTTATCTCAAACACACACACAAACCCTAAACCAGTTCAATAAGAGGAACATAAGAAATCTGAATGTTAAAAGCTGAGGAGGGAGCTTCAAAGGCTTACAGCTTTAAACTTCTACAAACTGGTGCTCACTTCATGAGATTAATAAATGCTACCCTCAGTTGGCAGCAATTGTACCTACACAGTGTGTGTGCCATTATTGAGTGAGAACAGAAGACTCAGAAATCCAAGAGACATATATGTTACATTATTGTTTAGAATACAAACAAGAGCAGAATCCAGTCAAGATTAGATGATACAATCAGAGTAGGAGCTGAACACTTCCATCTGGTGAAATAAGATGAACAGTGTACATATCTAAAGAGGGATGGTGGAGCAATGTGTCAGGGGCACCCTCTTGGGACTGGTTGATGTAATACAAGAAAAGAAAAGCCAAGTCAAACTTAAAAATTGAATATGGAGAAAGGGGCAAGCCAAAGGGAGCAGGAAATAAAAAGCTCTATTTCATCATTACATTAGAAAGTTCAGGCTGATCCAAGACTCTGGGACTGGCAAGAGCTCACATCTAGCAAGACCCTGGCAGCCAGGACTCTAAGGGTGTGGGAAGAAGCACCTGTGTAGGGTCATGCAGAAAGAGTATGGGCCTAGGTCTCACACAAAGGGCTTTGTCCCACATGCTGAAATACAAGATAAAGGACATCAGGTATGCACTTGCTAGGCCTACTCAAGGTCAAAACCACCACCAAGTAGTGCTCACTGAGACTTCTACTCACTAGGCAAACTTACTCCAACAGGGGACCTTTCCTGGGACAAACATACAATAATACTGTGATTTTTTAATTTTTTTTTAAAAAAGAGGTCAGGTTTAACCGTTTTTAAATGAACATGAACTCTATGATGTCTCAATTACTTTAATTCTGGAGGTGGGGGGAGCTATAAAACTTGTGGCCAACCTTTTCACCAAGTATGCTACAAGTCAGATGCTCCTCTAGCAAGTACATTGCTGCATACATTGCTGTTTTGTGAGTGGGAATGTAATATGAAGTGGACCTGGAACATGCTTTATAAAGCAGGATCCAAATGACGATAAATACAGATCAGTTTCATCTGTGCATTAGCTAAATTGGGTCTTCCTTAAGAGACCATAGTTGTGACTTTGGCTGAGCAAAACACAATAACCATGAAAAAAGTCAGCAAACTGACAATGCTTCACTGCCATCTATTGGATATAAAAGGAAAAAATTACACATAAGCTCATTATTGCTCAACTAGTTCTCAAGGAGCTGGAGGAGAGGAAGAAACTGCAGGCAAGGCGGGATATAAATTGAAATAAATAAATAAATAATAAACTGACAATGTGGGGAAGATCGTCCCTTATTTTGGACCAATGTCACAAAGTTGTTGCAAGAGATGCTGGTTACTCCACTGTATTTGAATATTCCATGTTCAGCAGTTGCTGTAGTTTATGAGCTGAGTCCCAGTTCCAAGATGAACAGCTAACATACAGCTTTGCAACTATGCAGTAGATATAGTGGTTGCATTTCATTTTCTTACCTTGCAGACACTTTTACATCTGTGCAGTAGCTGGAATTGATTCTCCCCCAGGTTTATGGATGATGAGATCAGGTGATTAAATGAATGGGAGGGGAACTATGCCTCCCATAAGGCTGTGTGACAATGCTCATGCATGAGATAACCTCAATAACAGAGTCAGGAATGAACACCAAAGGGTCAGACTTTCCTTAATGCATGGGGTTTATAATCACTGGCTGACTGATTTGCCCAAACTTTTGTTACACATTTGGCAGCCCGGCAGTGTGCAATGAGACAGGTCTATGAGGAAGAAGGGAAAGCAGAACTCTCATTGGGCTGTGTGTCTAAGATGTTGAGTATCAAGCCAACTTTTGCACTCTCCTCTTTCATTCTTAGCAAGAAGCTCTTTAGGTCCTCTTCACTTTCTGCCATTAGAGTGGTATCGTCAGCATATCTGAGATTGTTGATGTTTTTCCCAGCAATCTTAATTCCGACTTGTGATTCATCCAGGCCAGTATTTTGCATGATGTACTCTGCATATAAATTAAATAAACAGGGTGACAATATACATCCTTGTTGTACTCCTTTTCCTATGCTAAACCAATCCATTGTTCCATATCTGATTCTAACTATCGCTTCTTGACCCCTATACAGGTTTCTCAGGAGCCATGTGAGGTGGTCTGGTACTCCCATCTCTTTAAAGACTTGCCACAGTTTATTGTGATCCACACAATCAAAGGCTTTAGTGTAGTCAATGAAGCAGAAATAGATGTTTTTCTGGTATTCCCTTGCTTTCTCCATAATCCAGTGAATGTTGACAATTTGATCTCTAGTTCATCTACCTCTTCAAAACCCAGCTTGTACTTCTGGCAGTTCTGTATCCACGTAGTGCTGAAGCCTAGCTTGGAGAATCTTGAGTATGACCTTCTAGGATGTGAAATGAGTGCAATTGTGCGATAGTTTGAACATTCCTTGGCATTGCCCTTCTTTGAGATTGGAATGTATACTGACCTTTTCCAATCCTGTGGCCACTGTTACGTTTTCCAAATTTGCTGGCAAATGGAGTGCAGCACTTTAACAGCATCATCTTTTAAGACTTTGAATAGCTCAGCTGGGATACCATCACCTCCACTAGCTTTGTTGTTAGTAACGCTTTCTAAGGCCCATTTGACTTTGCACTCCAGGATGTTTGGCTCGAGGTCAGTGATCACACCGTCATGGTTATCAAGGACATTTAGATCCTTCTTGTATAGTTCTACTGTGTATTCTTGCCACCTCTTCCTAATCTCTTCAGCTTCTGTTAGATCCCTACTGTTTTTGTCTTTTATCATAGTCAGCTTTGCATGCAACATTCTCTTGATTTCTCCGATTTTCTTGAAGAGATCTCTAGTCCTTCCCATTCTATTGTTTTCCTCCATTACTTTACATTTTTCATTCAACAAGGCCTCCTTGCTTTTCTCTGGAAATCCGCATTCAGTTGGGTAAATCTTTCCTTTTCACCTTTGCCTTTGGCTTTCCTTCTTTCCTCTGCTATTTGTAAAGCCTCATCAGATAGCCACTTTGCTTTCTTGCCTTCCTTTTTCTTTGGGATGGTGTTGATTGCTGCCTCCTGTACAATGTCACGTATCTCCATCCATAGTTCTTCAGGCACTCTGTCTATCAAATCTAGTCCCTTAATCCTATTCTTCACCTCCACTGTATATTCGTATGGGATGTGATCTAGGTCAAACCTTAATGGACTAGTGGTTTCCCCAACTTTCTTCAGTTTAAGGCTGAATTTTGCAATGAGTAGCTCATGATCTAAGCCACAGTCAGCTCCAGGTCTAGTTTTAACTGAATGTATAGAGCTTCTTAATATTTGACTGCAAACGATATAATCAATCTGATTTTGGTGTGATCTGATCTGTTGATGTCCATGTGTAGAGTCACCTGTTAGGTAGTTGGAAAAGGGTGTTTGCTATGACCAGTGTGTTCTCTTGACAAAACTCTGTTAGCCTTTGCCTGGCTTCATTTTGTTCTCTAAGGCCAAACTTGTCCGTTTTTCTGGTTACCTTTTGACTTCCTACTTTAGCATTCCAGTCCCCTATGATGATAGAGACATCTTTTTTTGGTGTTAGTTCTAGGATGTGTTGTAGGTCTTCATAAAACCAGTCCACTTCAGCCTCTTCTGCATCAGTGGTTGGGGTATAGACTTAGATTACTGTAATGTGGAATGGTTAGCCTTGGATTCAGACTGAGATCATTCTGTCATTTTTGAGATTGTATCCCATTACTGCCATCTTCACTCTCTTGTTGACTATGAAGGCCACACCATTAAATTGGTAGTCAGTCAGTCAGTCAGTTAGCCAGCCTTTATTGGCATAAAGGTAAAGGTTCCCTTGCTCGAAAGCCAGTCAAATCCGACTCTAGGGTTGCGGTGCTCATCTCCGTTTCAAAGCCGAAGAGCCAGCGCTGTCCGAAGACATTTCCGTGGTCATGTGGCCGGCATGACTAAACACCAAGGCGCACGGAAAAAGAGGATTACTATAAGAAACCATACATATAAAACCAAGTATTTTGCGAACTACACAGTATTGCATAATGTTGCATAAAACAATTTGTTACAAAGTGTTGCTCATTTTGATAATTTCCCCTGATGTAGCTTTATAGCTGATTGTAAAAACATGACTACCTTCACTGATATTTCAGTAGCGGAGTCATTTAGAAGACAGTGCACTTTTAAAGCATCAGGAAGGTCTGTCATATTGGCTAAAATAGGGTTTAAATGTCTAAAACGTATATCTACATAAAATAGGCAGTGCAAACAGTATGTGAAACTGTCTCGATGCATCCAGAGTTACAATGGCAAACTCTAGTCGTATATGCTATTTTATTATATCTCCCATGCAAGACTGCTGATGGTAGTGCATTGAATCTTGCTAGTGAAAAGGCTCTGTGCTGTTGTGGTGCTTGTATATTAGATAGGTATGGGGCCATGAGGGGGAATCTCAAAGTTCAGAGGGGAGCAAGATTTGTTGGCAAGCTGTATAGCCTTTGTGTTGCAGTGTCAAGGACTCTGCATTTAATCATCTGAAAAGCACCCATAAAAGGGAGCATAAGCAGCGAGTCCAGTGGGATGCCCATGGCAGTTATTTTGTTCTCAATGTGTGGTAGCCAGTTAGACATGTTTGACTCTGCGAGCATTTATTGTATAAGGCTCCGTTGGTCTACACTGTAATGTAGAGGCAGCCAATATTTTATTGTCATTAGCCATGCACCAGATTCCACAGAATTTAAACCAGTTTCTAAACACGAGGCTGCATAAGGTACACAGCATGACATTCCCATGATCTTTCGAAGAAATTTAGATTGAACACGTTCTATTGTGCCATTAAGTGCACCATTAAATTGGTAGAAAACCATTATCAGCCACATTCTCCATGATATATGGATGATAATGGAAAAGCATTAACTCGTTATTATTATTATTATTATTATTATTATTATTATTATTATTGCCGTAAGAACACAAAAATAGAGATGGTTAAATAGCTTGGCAGTAGAGATTTCCTCACTGATTTATGGTTTTTTTTTTGGAGGGGTGAGAATGCCCCATTGTACATCTTACAGCAAATCCCCCATCTTCAAACTTCATTCAGCACTCAAGGGATTTTTTTGGTTTTGTTTGTTTGTTTGTTTTTGCAAATACACAGAAACTTCCAGGTCTGCAGAAAAATGAAAAAGTATAAAAAAGGATTAACCCCACCCCAAAAAATAGTGATGCCCCACGTGCAGACATTATGAAACTTTCCCCAGCATCTCTGTGGCATTATTCTTCTCCTTCGTCTGTCACCAAGGAAATCCATGGTTGTGGGAGCAGAGGTGATTTTTTTCACAACAGTCTATGAACCCAAGATTTAAAAAAACTAAGGGCCAAACTAAATGTTACATTTTTTTATTTTAAAGAATTGTGTTCCCTGCAGCCACACTACAGTTGCAGGGAATGAATTCTTTAAAAATGGAGACTCCAAATGGGAGGGGAGAACTCCTGCCTCCCCCTGTAGTGGTCTTGGCCCACCCCCCACTGAAATGATGGGTAGCCAAAATCACTGCAATTGTTATTTGCACCTGTAGCTTATTTGCTATTGGGAATAGATAGGTTCTTGATTTTTTTTAATATCATCTTTATTGGTTCAAGGGTTAGAGCTCCAATTATTAGGATTGTGAGAGCCTGAGAGGGAAGACCATGACATCACCTTCTGAGAAGATTCACCTATTCACACTCTGTTCTAGATTTTTAGGTAAACAAATTTTTATTTTTCTCAGGAATACAACATGTAAGATTAAATCATTTCATTCTATCAATTGTCTACCCCATTCCCAATTCCTCCCCTCCCTCCGGTGGCTTCCCGCAATGCTTCCCCCCCTGCTCCAAATTACTTCATATCATCAACTATATCAGTTACTTATCATTACATTCTAAAGATAACATCATTTGACTTAATATTGAGCTAAACATATTAAGTTTTGTTTTACATCCCAGTTTTTTTCCAGATATATTTTAAAGTCACTCCATTCTTGAAAAAACACGTCGTCTTCTTTGTTATTCAGCCTTTTTAAAAGAGCATTTCAGAATTTTTTGCATTTCTTTGTGGACTTTTGTCCAAAAGTCAACTGCTTTCTCACAAGTCCACCACATGTGGTAAAATGAGCCTTCATGGCTTTTACATTTCCAACACTTATTTGACATATTCTGGTTCATATTTGCAATTTTTTTCGGAGTCATGTACCACCTATACATCATTTTATAACAATTCTCTCTAACATTGGTACAAGGCGATATCTTAATAGAGTTTTTCCACAAATATTCCCAGGTTTCAATAGATACTTCCTTATTCATATTTATCGCCCATTTTATCATTTGCCCTTTTACGGTCTCATCTTCAGTATACCATTTCAGTAACACTTTATACATTTTAGAGATATCTTTTCCCCCTCCACTCTCCCATACCTTTTCCATTTCATTTTTTTCCTCTCTAAAGCCATATTTCCTTTTATCTGATCTAAAAAGATCAAAAATCTGCATATATTTCAACCATTCATATTCATATTCAATTTCATTCTGCTTTTTCATTACCCATTCTGTTCCCACTTTTTTAATTAGCTCTTTATATGGCAACCAATCTTTGTCTCTACGTCTTGAGTAAGATGTTAACACTTCCACTGGTACAATCCACAATGGTCTTACATCACGGAAATATTTTTTATATCTCATCCATACCACAAATAATGCTTTTCTTACCACATGAAGCTTAAAAAAGCTGTCCATTTTTGTTTTGTCATACCATAAATATGCGTGCCATCCAAATCTACAATCATGGCCTTCTAACCCCAGTAACTTATCATTTTCTAATTTCACCCACTGTTCCATCCAGGTTAGACAGACCGCTTCATAATATAGTCTAAGATTTGGTAGTTGTAGCCCACCTCTGTCTTTGGCATCACAAAGAATTTTCATCTTAATTCGCGGTTTCTTGCCTGCCCAAACAAACTTTGTTAGTTCTTGTTGCCACTTAAGTAGCAAATCTGTCTTGCTAAGTATTGGTATTGTTTGGAACAGGAACATCAAACGTGGTAGGACATTCATTTTTATAACTGATATTCTTCCCATCAGTGACAAGTTCATTTTGTCCCATTTCTTGAAGTCTTGAGTTAACTTGGTCCATAATTTTTCATAGTTATTCTTATATAAGTCTATATTTCTTGCAGTTAACTCAATACCAAGATATTTCGTCTTTTTTACTACTTCACATTGTACCATGTCTTGGAGTTCCACTTGTTTTTGTTTTGTCATATTTTTACAAATAAGCTTCGTTTTATTCTTATTCACATAAAATCCGGCCAACTCTCCAAAGTCCTTTATTTTTTGGAATAGTAACGGTAACTTTTCTATCGGGTTTTGCACAATAAACATTACATCGTCAGCAAATGCTCGATATTTATATTTAAGTCCTTTGTGTGTCAATCCCGTTATCTCTTGATCTTGCTCTGTTCTAGATTAATAGGAGTCACCTCATTTGATGGCCTGAAGAGTATAATTGTAGTGTGTTAAAGAAATTTAGAGTCCAGTGGCACCTTTAAGACCAACAAGGTTTTTTCAAGGTATGAACTTTTGTGTGCATGCGCACTTTTCCAAAAAAAGTGAAAAAGTGTGCATGCACATGAAAGCTCATACCTTGAAAAAGTTCATACCTTGAAAACAACCTTTGTTGGTCTTAAAGGTGCCACTGGACTCTCAATTTGTTCTACTGCTTCAGACCAACACAGCTGACCAACTGGATCTGTAGTGGGTTAGTCAGTTTAAGACTTGGGGGGGGGGTGCTACACGGCTCTTGTGCCTTAAGGAGCATGTATGCTGGAACCCCACTTCTCTGTCCTGGACTCCTCATGAATGTTTGTAAGTACCTTGCAAATGAGAAATCTTCAACTGTTTGCAACTAGTTCTGGAGTTCAGTGTTATGTAATTCCAGTTAGTTTTGTTGATTTCTTTTCCATGTTGAAGTCTGAAGATATGTACTTTTTCTTTTTAAAAAGTCTCATTTAAATAAATCCTCTTCTTATATTTTAACTGATGTGGTTTACTTGTCGTGCAACAATATCCTGAAACTCATGTGTTTTCTGGCAGGTTTGCCAGGGTTTTATGGGTGCTTGTATTGTTTGCTCAGTTTGAGGCAGTGCAACTACCCAAGGGAGCAGTTTGTTCCCAGAGAATCGTTTGGACCTCTGTGGCCCAGGGTCCACTACACTCCTGCAAGCTGCTTTTCCATGTAAAAATCACATGGAGGTGGGGAGGTTTTCTCCCCAATTTTGTTGCTCCACATGTAGTATCTGCGCACATTTAGTTTGGCCCTAACAGGAACTGCAAAGGAAAATATCCCAACATGAACTGCAAAGGAAAAATCTATCATTGTTAATAATCTGTCATTATTAATCACTGTGTCAGTGTGGTGTCATGGCTAGAGTGTACGACTAGGAACTGGGAGACCCAGGTTCGAATCCCCAGTCTGTCATGGAGGTTTGCTAGGTGACCTGAGGCCAGTCAATGAGGCACAGGAAGTCCAATTACCTTACAGTTTTTCATGAGAATAAAATAGAGAAGGAGAGGACGTTGTAAGCTTTCTTGGGCATCTACTGGGGGAAAAAAAGTTGGGAATAATTTTCCAAATAAATAAAATCACAATGTTGTTGGTACTTATGTTCCTGTTCTTAGCATTTATCTGTCATGGTGGGGTAAACGTTCTCCCGAGAAATCCCATTGTTCGAACCAACAGCTTTGACACTTGCCTGCATCACTTTATTTTTGCAAAAAATCATGGGATATTTTTTTACCCCAGTGTTACATTGGCTGAGGTTAAAAATCACTCTAGTGTGAAAATAATTAGACTTCTAAGGTTTTGTGCCCTGGATGGTTTTCTGTTTACAGAAAGAAAACTGAGTGGCAAGTGGTTATACTTTGGGATATTGTTTACTAATGTGTAGGTGACCAAGTCCTGAAAGAAGGGAGTTGTTAAGCCACTTTTTTCTGCCAAAAAAAAAAGTGCAACTTGGGTGGAATTTTCCCCAGAATATTTAAGTATGGCAAATAATAACAGTACAGCTCCAACTCAGAAGCTCACTGAAATGTCTTTTTTGGGGAAAATACTAGATGTACGGACCTGATTAAGACCTGTAGGTGTCTTTTTCCTGTTGAATCCTGTGTTATAATTTGAGCTCCTGGCAATATTTAACCTGGCTTAGCACTGGCACTACTTGTATTTTGAAATATCTCCCCAGAATTCCAGGAGGGGGGGGAAAATCACTTATTTTCAAAAGGTCAGCTCAGCCTGGCAACCCTATTTCCAGTCTTTTATATGTATGCACTAAAGGTTAGCCTTCCATTCTTGCCATGACTTTGTGCAGATGTATTAGGCCAGAATGCACCACAGGGATCAGAAAGCAGCGTATAGTAGTTCAGTTGGCTTTATAGCTTGAGTCACTTAAAACCTAAACTTTGTGTTTGGGAGGTAAAATTTGAAGCAGTCCAGATGACAGTATGGGTAAGCCACAACTCTGAATTTTACTAGCATTTTTCATACAAAGTCTTGTGTTTCAGCAAACCCAGTTTGCATCTTTTTGTTCTTCTACCAATCTTATATGGTAGTCTTATAATAAAAAAAATTTGAAGTCACAGTTAAGAACATAAGAACATAAGAGAAGCCAATGTTGGATCAGGCCAATGGCCCATCTAGTCCAGCACTCTGTCACACAGTGGCCAGAAATACCAGGTGTCATCAGGAGGTCCATCAGTGAGGCCAGGACACTAGAAGCCCTCCCACTGTTGCCTCCCCCAAGCACCAAGAATACAGTGCATCACTTGCCCCGGCCTGAGAGTTCCTATCTATACCTTGTGGCTAATAGCCACTGATGGACTTCTGCTCCATATGCTTATCTAATTCCATCTTGAAGTCGTCCATACTTGCAGCAGCCACCACCTCCTATGGCAGTGAATGCCATGTGTTAATCACTCTTTGGGTGAAGAAGTACTTCCTTTTATCTGTTCTAACCCGACTGCTCGACAATTTCATTGAGTGCCCACGAGTTCTTGTATTGTGAGAAAGGGAGAAAAGTACTTCTTTCTCTACCTGCTCTGTCCCATGTATAATGTTATAAACCTCAGTCATGTCACCCCTCAGCCGTCATTTCTCCAAGCTAAAGAGCCCCAAGCGTTTTAACCTGTCTTTATAGGGAAAGTGTTCCAACCCTTTTATCATTCCAGTTGCCCTTCTCTGCACTTTTTTCAATGCTATAATATCCTTTTTGAGGTGTGGTGACCAGAACTGTACACAGAACTCCAAATGAGGTCACACCATCGATTTATACAGGGGCATTCTGGCTGATTTGTTTTCAATTCCCTTCCAAATAATAGCCAGCATAGCATTGGCCTTTTTTTATTGGAGTCACACACTGTCTCGGCATTTCATAATCATAGAATCATAGAATGTTAAGGTTGGAAGGGACCTTGCAGGTCATCTAGTCCAACCCCCTGCACTCTGCAGGAGCATAGCCGAAAGATAGCCCTACAACATACCCGAAAGATGGTCATCCAGCCTCTGCTTGAAAATGTCCAGTGGAGGAGCATCCACCACCTCCCGAGGCAGTCTGTTCTACTGCTCAACCACTCTTACAGTTAGGAAGTTCCTCCTGATATTTAGCCAGTAACAACTCCCTTGTAATTTCCACCCATTAGATCTAGTCTTGCAATCTGGAGCAAGAGATAATAGATCTGCTCCATCTTCTACATGACAGCCCTTCAAATATTTGAAGACTGCAATCATGTCCCCTCTAAGCCTTCTCTTTCCCAGGCTAAACATACCCAACTCTTTCAGCCTTTCCTCATAAGACTTGGATTCCAACCCTCTCACCATCCTGATTGTCCTCTTCTGGACACGCTTGAGCTTGTCAACATTCTTCCCAAAATGTGGTGCCCAAAACTGGACACAGTACTCCAGGTGAGGCCTGACCATAGCTGAATAGAGCAGAACTACCACCTCCCATGATCTGGACACAATGCTTCTGTTAAAGCATCCTAAGATTGCATTAGCTTTCTTCGCAGTCACATAGCACTGCAGGCTCATGTTCAGCTTGTGATCAACCAGAACACCTAGATCGCTTTCACATGTGCTGCTGTCAAGCCAAGTCCCTCCCATTCTATATCTGTGCCTTTGATTTGTTGTACCTAAGTGTAAGACTTTGCACTTATCTCTATTGAAATT
>NW_015165303.1:299919-342370 GCF_001447785.1 Gekko japonicus | reverse complement strand
ACCTCAGCTTCTTTACCCATCTCCCACCTTTCTTTCTCACCAGGACAGTTTGAGATTGTGTCTTAAGCACTTCATTTTTCAGCATCACCCATCTTTCCTGTGCAGATTTCCCCCTCAGCATTTCCATCCACAGGATCCTACCTAATATTTCTCTGAGTTTTTTAAAATCAGCTTTCCTGAAGTCCAGGATACGAGTCCTACTATGTCCTGGTTTCACATCATTCTCTATGTCAAATTCCAAGCTGACATGGTCACTATTCCCCAAGGATCCCACAACGTTCACTTCATCAACCAGTTCTTCCCTGTTAGTCAGGATTAAA
Source organism: Gekko japonicus (assembly GCF_001447785.1). Taxonomy (NCBI): domain Eukaryota; kingdom Metazoa; phylum Chordata; class Lepidosauria; order Squamata; family Gekkonidae; genus Gekko; species Gekko japonicus. Next base: position 342,050 of record NW_015165303.1, on the reverse strand, counting down.
TCTAGGGTAGCAGATCCTCTGGTTCCCACCTCCACCTTCTGAGAGATGAAGTTGTCCGCAAGACTATTCAAGAATCTGTGGGATGCCCCATGTCTAGCAGAGTTAGATTTCCAGCAAATATCTGGATAGTTGAAATCTCCCATAATGACAACATCCTATCTCTGTGAATGTTTAGCAAGCTGTTGTACAAATGCATCATCTAGTTCCTCCGGTTGGTTGTGAGGTCTGTAGTATACCCCCACAACAATATCCCCATCTTTTTTCCCTCGCTCTATCCTTTCCCGCACACTTTCATCAGGGCAACTCTCGAAATCCTGAATTTCAGTGCAAGTGTATTAATTCTTGACATATAGTGCCACCCCACCTCCTTTTTTGTTTATTCTGCTCCGTTTGAACAAGGTATATCCATCAATCGCTGTGCTCCATATATGAGACTCATCCCACCAAGTCTCAGTGATACCTTTCAGATCATACTTACTTTCCAATATTGAAGTTCAAGTTCCTCCTGTTTATTTTCCATACTCTGTGCATTAGTATAAAGACATCTCAGATTACAAACATCCTTTCCTACTATAAGTCCCTTAGAATTTACCTGAAAATTACTGAACTCACCGCTCTCCCACTCATTTATTCTCTGGTCACTTCCTTTCTTGAACTTAGTGTTGAGGATGCTGCACAACATCAGGTTGGGAGGCTGGAGAGCCAGTTTGGTATAGCGGTTAAGTGCGCAGATTCTAATCTGGGAGAACCGAGTTTGATTCCCCACTCCTCCACTTGCACCTGGCTGGATGACCTTGGGCAAGCAATAGTTCTGATAAGAGCTGTTCTTGAAAAAAGAACAGTTTCTGTGAAGAGCTCTGTCAGCCCCACCTACCTCACAGGGTGCCTGTTGTGGGGAGGGGAAGGGAAAGGAGTTTGTAAGCCACTCTGAGACACCTTTGGGTAGTGAAGGGCAGGGTATAAATCCAATCTCCTCCTCTTCTTCTTCTTCCCACCCCCGATGGCTTCAGTTTAAAGCCCTCCTGATCAGGTTCGCATGTCTTCCAGCAAAGAAATTTCTCCCATGCTTTGTAAGGTGCACCCCATCCATCACCAACAGTCCTTCATGTTGGAGGTACATACCATCGTCCAGGAAGCGAAATCCCTCTCGACGGCACTATCTACATATCCAGCCATTCACCTCCAGTATCCTGTTCTCCCTTCCAGCCCTCAACAGGTAAAATGGAGGAGAACACCACCTGTGCCCCCAGATCTTTCATCTTCTTGCCCAGAGCCTTGTAGTCTTTGGAGATCCATTCAAGGTTTCTTCGGGCTGTATCGTTTGTTCCCACATGGATCATCAGAAGCGGGAAGCAATCAGAGGTTTTGACCAGTCTTGGAATTCTCTTAGTCACATCTCGGATAAACGCTCCAGGAAGACAATAAACCTCTCAAGATTCCTTGTCCTGTCTGCACACAAGTAGGGAGTCACTAACTGACCCTCTCAGTAGAGAGTCACTAACCACCACTACTCGTTTGTTCCTCCGTGAGATAGCTTGGTTCCTTCTCTGCCCATGTGTTTGTGTGTCAGTCACATCCTTTTGATCTCAGAGTGTGCTAATCTGATCTTCCACCATCAGAAGCGGCTGGTAGCAATTTTGCAGCTCCACTGGCTGTGAATGTTTCCTGATTATCTTACTCCTCAAGGTCACATTCTTCCACTCACCCACCTGTTCCTTGTTGCTTCCTTCCTCTTGCTTAGAATTTGCTAGCTCTTGCTGTTCTCTCAGGAGCCCCTCTTCCTTCACGTCTAAAAACCTTTCTCTCTCCCTGATGTTCTTCAGTGTACAGATTTGTGCCTTGAGTTCTCCCACCTGCTCCTCAAGCATTCTTATAAGCTTGCTCTTGCAGCATGTATAATGCATTTCCCGGCAAGGCAGAAAAATGATCACGGCACAACCCTGGCACGTTACTGGAGTATATCCTTTGTTATCCATCTCCCTATGAGCAAATCTATCTTTTACAGCCTCAGGAACTTCCCTCAAAGTATGATGTAAACATTGAGTTATCTACTACAAGATAAACATTGAGTTATCTACTACTCTTGGTCAGTCTCTGCCAGTTTGGACCCCATCAATGTGTATTTGTATTTAGGATTTTTGGCTCCAATGTGCATCACTTTGCACTTGATCACATTGAACCCCATTTGCCACGTTGATGCCCACTCACCCATCCTCGACAGATCCCTTTGGAGTCCCTGGTTCTCACCACCCTAAACAACTATGTGTCATCTGCAAATTTAGCCACTTCACTGCTTACTCCCAACTCCAAATCATTAATAAACAAGTTAAAAAGCATTGGATCGAGTATTGATCCCTGTGGTACCCCACTGCTTACCACCGTCCACTGAGAAAATTTCCCATTTATACTCACTCTATATTTCCTATTAATTAGCCAGTTTTTGATCCACAAGAGGACTTGTCCTTTTATCCCGTGACTATTGAGCTTGCTTAGGAGCCTTTGATGAGGAACTTTATCAAAAGCTTTCTGGAAGTCAAGGTAAACAACATCTATTGGGTCCCCCTTGTCCACATGTGTGTTCACTCCATCAAAAAACACTAACAGCTTAGTGAGACAACATCTTCCCTTACAGAACCCATGCTGAGTCTGCCTCAATAGTTTTTGTTCATCAGTGTGCTTACTAATTCTTTCCTTAATAACAGTTTCCACTAACTTACCCGGTGTCGATGTCAGAATGACTGGCATGTAATTTTCCAGATCTCCTCTGGAACCCTTTTTAAAGATGGGAGTGACATTAGCTACCTTCCAGTCCTCAGGAATAGAGGCAGATTTTAATGAAAGATTACAAATTTTTGTCAGGAGATCTACAAGTTTACATTTGAGTTCTTCCAGAACTCTTGAATGTATGCCATCCGGTCCTGGTGATTTATCAGTTTTTAAGTTGTCTATCAGTCGTAGGACCTCATCTCTCGTCACCTTAATCTGACTCAGGTCTTTCAACACCCCTTCCGAAAACAGTGTTTCTGGAGTGGGCAAGCACTTCTCATCTTCCACAGTGAAGACAGAGGCAAAAAAATGCATTCAGCTTCTCAGCCATTTCCCTATCATCCTTCAGTACTGCTTTTACCCCTTGGTCATCCAAGGGCCCCACTGCCTCCCTGGCTGGTTTCCTGCTTCTAATGTATTTGAAGAAAGGCTGTCTATTCCAATTATGATCCAAGACCAGCACTGATCGCACACAGGGAAGCAATTATTTGATTGTTCTGTTACATGGCCTAATCCATTTCATGAAAATAGATGTAAAGTCTTTCTTCACACCTCATCACAGTGTGATATTATAGCACAAACCACAGAACTATATCATCACTCTGCTACATGGTTAGCAGGGCCACCAACAGAGGTGGACTGGGAGGACAAAATTCAGAGGGCCCAAGTCAGCTGGAGAGCCCTTGAACCCAGCATCATGCTGCATCCAGCTGCCTGTCTTTTCATTTATTTTAATGCAGTTCTGGCTGCAGCCACTAGGGGTGCAGGGAAGTCTGAGCACAGCATTCTACTATGGCTAGACTTGCCTTTCTCCATGACTGAAGCAAACCTGCTTAACAGACAATCCTAAACCCATCAACCAAGCCAGCACTGCAACAAGACAAGACAGCATGCTGATGGCTGTACAGTAATTGTCAGCCTGCAGGTCATATTTTCTCCAGTTGTCTAGCTTTTCTCTGTTCCTTTCCTTGGACCTAGTTCATCTGGACAGCAGTAGTTAGGGTGTTGCAGCAAGCTATAACAACCTTTCCCTCTCTTTTGCCTTAACCTCTCTCCTTCTTTCCCCCACTTTTTTCATTCATTTCTCTCTCCCTCCACCTAATTTTTCCATGTCCTCCCACTTTATTTTCAGGTCTAGGTCTCAAGTGTTTCTCATCCCTATCCTGCTTGGCAACAGAATGTGCTTAATGGTAGTATAGTAGCAAACCTTTGTTAATATTATGAACAGAAGGAGGGGAGTTAATATTTCCCTATGATCTAACAAAGTAGTAAAAGGATGCTTCCCCCCCTCTGCTTTTGACATGAATGGTGATAGAACATATTTTAGTAGTTGTGGAATAGCAGTTAGAACTCCCAGTTCAGGCATTGGGTTGTTATTGTTATCACTGTGTTGTTGAAAGAGCTAATAGCCCTTTGTAATGTCATTAAAAACTAGATTTATAACAAATGTCTTATCTATGCGATCTGAAGAGAAACCGGAGTATAAATGTCTTATCCAGTTGTTCTCCCCAGTGGGGACCCAAAGCTGCATTGTTCTCCTGTCCTCCATTTATCCTCACAACAACCCTGTGAGGTAGGTCTGGTTGAGAGTGTGTTACCCTGTAACCTTCCATGGCAAATTGGGAATCTAGTATTAGAGATAACATAGTTCAGGATGTTCCAGTTCCCGTCATTTTTGGCACTGCAACTTCCATCATTCTGGGGTTGGTTGTCAGTTTCCAGACATGGAGCATTATTTTCTGAGTTATGACTACCACAAACAGAGACCTTAAGCTTCCATTGCAAATAGCATGGTGTAGTTGTGGTTTGTCTTACCTGGGCTAGGATTTTCCCATGATAAGGGTCATAGGAGGGAGGTGGATTCTTTGTCTGAGGGCCCATGGTGGCTTTCAGCAGCCCTGGTGGTCAGTTGTAATGTGTATTAAACTTTGTATGTAGCAAGGCTGATGTTCAGTCAGATGAAAGGCAGCATGGTATGCCATTGGGCTGAATCAGACTGCTTGCTCTAAATGACTAGTACATTACCAAGCTCCTTGTGCAGAGCAAGAAGCACATGTAGTTGAGCTATCTTTCCTGCACAAAACAGCTTAAGATTTTCTCTCTCTGTGTATACTAGTCAGAACATGAGTCCCCCCCCCACTATTGATTCACATGTTCTCCCACAGAAATACAAATGTATCACATATACACAGATACATCTGCAAAGCTAAACAAAACATAGTCTGTGAACAAATGTTGCTTTTGGATGAGGCACCTCCAAGATAGCCAATGAATACTTTTAAAATGTATTGCTCACACAACGTTTTGTGGCTTGGGAAGAAAAAAATAGTTCTTTAAAGTATTTACATTTTCGATCCAAAACAGAAGCAAGCTGTCTATGATAACAGAGGAATAAAATCCGCCCCACCTCCCCCATCTAAAATTACCAGGTTTACTATCCAACAAGGAAACCGTTTCTAACATTCTGTTAACTACACCTTGGCTTGTGTTAAATGGTTTATTCAAAAGGGATTAAACATTACAGTTTGTATTGCCTACATCTCCCTAGCAGCAAGGCTATGCCTATTTACCTCTTCAGGATTCTGGAACACATTCAACACAGTTCTTTCAAAGGTTATACTTCTCTCACCCCCCCGCCCCCACCTCACACTGTCTGCTGTACTCGTTTTGTCTTGTCATACAGGTCTCCAGTCAATATGGCAGACACAATTCCAGCAAAATTAAAGAATTTCTTAGAGCCACTAATTGTAAACCCCATGCCAACCTGTTGCAGCAAAAATAAGAAGTAATCTGCCTTAAAGACTAACACATTTACAGTGCAATCCTATGCCATGTTACTCCACTTACTGCTGCAGTATTGGTATGGCAGAAGCTGGCCAGCTTGGCAACAACCATTCTATTGACATATTAGTCTTTATGGTCCCACAAGACTCTGTTGCTTTTGTAGTCTCTGAAATTCTCAATAGAAACATAAGCCACAGTCCAGTCAAAAGTAAACACTTTTATATGGCCTTTCCACCCAGTGAAGGGTTCCCTAAGGCAGTAAACATTTGGAATATTAAAACACATTTTATATATTGTGGTGCCATGACTGAGAAGGCCCTTTCTTGAGTAGCCAGCTGTCTGGCTTCAGCTGTTGGAAGCTGTTAGAAGTACCCAAAGCAGAGCCTCTGAAGATGGCTAGAGGGCCAGCTTTGTATGCAGGCTACTGAAGCTCTGGTCTGCTCCTCCACTGCCAGGTATAATGTCTAAACCTGGCATCAGCCTTGAATGTAGAACCCAGAAGAACCTACCACACATGAAAAGTTCTTCCTGGTTTCAGAACTATGTGTGCCATCAGAAAGGACAGTCTAAACTGAGGGAATACATGGGTTCCTGAAACCATAGGTTTCTAAAATGGATACTGTAGTTCCATTTATGGTGTTTTTCTACAAGCTGAACATGTTAATATATTAGGGATGCTAGACCCCCTGGTAGGGGTCCCCTGCTGCCAGGCCCCATTTCTCTACTACCAATCAGCTGGCTGGCAGGGTGGACTTACTGTATAAAAGGGAGGAATACCCAACATTTTAGTGACGTGCCTACATGACATGGAAGTGATGTAGGCATGTTGGGGATGTACGGGTGATGATCTGATTTTTGGGCAAAAACTCTATGGTAGAAACTAATTCTGCCATAGAGTTTTTGCCTAAAAACCAGAGCATTGCCCTGATGTCCTCAATGTGACGTCACTTCCAGGTCACATTGGAAGCTATGTGGACATGGTGCTGAAACACTGGCCGAGACTACCTGCTCCCCGTAAGGCCACTCCCCATCCCCTGCTGGCTGCCCAGAGGGACATGGCAACCATATAGTATATTAATCAAGAAGATTTATATCAAAGCCACATCTTCATTCTTTTATAGCAACTGGATTCTAATCACTTTCCAGTTCTGTGAATCTATGATCACAGAGCACTCCTAAAACCCAGCTGGGTATTTCATTTATAAATTTCCTTCTGCAGAGGGGGACGCATAGGATAGCAGTATTACATCAGTAATGCACAATATTATACACTTTATGACAATAATTTGTATGCATGACTCAGAGTAGCTACTCTGAAATGATTTAGATCTAGAATGATTCTGTAGAGTTACTGCAGAATAATCAGTCTGAAAATTTCCCTCTGACCTGCTGAAATTCTGATAGAGTCTTTGGAAGGTTGAAGGATTTTTCTCTACTGGTAACTTGTAACTTTGCATACAGATGATGGCCTGATCAGCTAAGTTTTCCAATTTATCACTTACAGTTAAGATCAATTTGTTTTACCATTTCCGAAGACATCATTTATAAGACATAAAAAGCATTGCTATACATTGATTTTCCAGGAGAGGGAGTGAGGCACCTACAGACTTACCTTCCTTTAACTAAGTGTGGCCTGGTGCCTCATATTTAATTGTCAATTCTTTTTTAAATAATAGTAACAACAATTCTGGGCACTTAAATGTGTCTAACAGAGACCACCAATTTTTGCATCACAGTGCAAAATAAAACACTAGAAACAAATAGAAGTATCTAAGAAAAATTATTCTTAAAATAGTTAAGTTTTACTCCCATATGATGATGCAGATATGTGCATCATGCAGCAGTCACATGCCTACAGAATGTGTGAATATTCCATATTTTATTAATTTTATGAACATCTGTGGAAAAATATTTCCAACACTGGTCTTAAGGCATTCATTAAATACATTAGTTGAGTTTGCAGTCTCAAAATTATTCCAGTTTTATACATACTGTTTTTCACAACACAATAGTGTTGAGACTTGTCAATATTTTTTATATTGCTTGCTTTTTATTCTATTTATTTATTTATTTATTGACATTTATATTCCCAGGAAATCTCCATCTGGACACTGACCAGCTTCACCTATGTTGCTGGATTGTGTATTCTCCAGCCATAATGGTCTGATTATAAACAAGACAAACCATAGACCACCTGGGCACAGTAAATCACCTTGAAGTCAAAGATCAGGTAGGAGCTTAAAAGGCTGCTGCGGGGCAGTCAGTTCAGTTGGGGGATGTCACATATTTGTAATACAGGGGCTTCACACGGAAGAACCAACAGCCACAGGGGACAGCAAAAGGTCATCTAATCATACATAGTTTCAGGACAGCATCAGCTCATCACTGGCTATTATTAAAGTATATTCAACCAGTATTCAGTTTCTCGCTAACCCAAAAGGAAGGGCAAGAGAGTGCTATTCACATAGTGGAGCCTTCAGGCAACTTTTCTTCAAGTATTCTTAAATAGCTGTATAACAGAGATCTGATCCCTGCTTCTCCAGCAGTTCTTCTTCTTCTTTCTCTGCCCACTTGGACCATTTTGGTTTCTGTGTGGTAGCTGGGCCATGCTATGATGCCACCAGTGGACCTTTCAGGTGGACAACATGTTTACTTCTCCCTCTACTGTTTTCCTGACGAAACTTTAATTAGCCCCACTAGGAAAAAGAGAAGCTACCAACTGCAGACCAGGTGGACGGGTGATCATGGTTGGAAAAATGGCATGGGGTAAAAATATATATATTTTTAAAAGTTGGTTCTTACCTTAAAGTTCCTAAACTATTTGAGGCCAGGGTTCCTGAAGGACCATCTCCTGTATTGTCCAGCCTGCCAATTAAGACATGCCTCTGAAGCCCTACTCTCCATGCAAACTGCCCTAAGAAGAGAGAGAGGTGGCGACTAGAGGCAGGGCATTTTCAGATGGGCATGAACTGGTTCACAAGCCAAAATTCAGCATGAACTTGGCCTGGTTCGTAGCCCCCGAACTGACATTCAGGGAAGGCACCTTCCATGAACATTTACCGGACTTTTGCCTGGTTCAGTTTTGCTGTTCAGGCCATTTCAGCCTAACAGCAGATGGGCACGCTCACCCTGCTTTTAAGTTATCAGTTATCTGTTTCCTTTCCCCTCCACTTGGAAGCTGCTAGCCATTTAACCATTCCCGGGCAACCCCCCCCCTTTTCCCGGCTGCGGCTTGCAGCAGCTGGGAGAAAGGAGGGGTCCAAACTGGCTGGTTCAGTTTGGGCATTTTTGGCTCTGTTGGGGGTTTGGTTCAGAACCACCCTGAACCAAACCAGAATTGTTGAGTTCGATAAACCCAGGCTTTCAGTTAAAAGGCTTTTATCTGTGTAGCTGTTTTATTGTTTATTCCTGTCTGGAAGTCCTTTTTATGAATATTTTTAGAATGCACAGTGGTTGTTTTCTGCAGATTTTGTTTTTAATTATCTTTTATATTGATAATTTATAATGCTTTTATGGTATGGTTCTTACTTATAAGCCACCTCGAGCAGGAACCTGGAGAGGTGGCATATAAATTCCTTAAATAAATAAATCATCCCTTTCTTAGCACCATGCTTCAATTCAAAACATCTGCCCTGTTCAGTTATTTAGTTTAAAACAAAAAACAAAGCAACAAGACCATCACCTGAGAAATCGGGACACAGATTTCCAACATAATGTGTTCTTTTTCCAAAACTCAGTGACATACTATTGAGGAAATCAAGCAGAAATATATTGAAGAAAATGGCAAGAAAGCAGAAAGATTTGCATACTTTTTTTGTATGCATTAATCATTTGCAGAACAATCCTAAAACCATTTTTCTGGGAGTGAGCCCCATTTTGTAGACTTCAGTAGCATCTTGAGTAGATCTGCTTAGGATTGCACTGTTAATTATACAATGTAGTCTTCCTATGCCTTTTTAAACTTCACACTAACAAAAAATTGTTGTGGGAATGACTTTCACATATAATATATTTTAGGCCACTCTTAGTTGTTGAATGTTTTTTATGCTAGTGGAATTTTCATGTAATGGCCATTCAGGAAAACTGGAATATATAACAGTATAACAATTGAGTCCTGAGTTTCATTCTTCAAAACTATTAATTATAACTCTGTTTAGGATTTCACTATTGGGCATCCATCAAGTCTTTCCATGTTTTGTAGTCTGTTTGGTGTTGTATAGTCTGAATCCTTTGATGAATTTCCACATACCATTAATCAAATGTCGTGTCCTGAGCTGAACAAACAGATGGCACAAACCTATTCAAGATACATATGAATGCAAATATCATACGTAAAATATATTGCAGTATAAGTTTGCTGTCTTTCTATTACCCATTTCTTGGCCCAAGACCAAATTCAGCAATGCTAGAATGGCAGTGCATTTTACTCAGTGAACAAAATAAGGAAGTAGAAAAGGCAGTGTTTCAAGCATGATATAATTTAATAACTTGAGTAATGAAAAACTTTTGCACAATGGGATGTCAAGAGAAGGTCAAAATCTCCATAAAATTGTGAATTCCCCAGTTTTTCTGTAGATCTCAATCTCATAAATGGTACAATGCAGAACAAATGAACAATTCATGTTTATTTGAAAGATGAGAATAAATACTGAATAATATGTATTAGATTTTTATCCTGCTTTCCATCAATGATGAGCTCCTAAAAAAGTAACTATACTTCAGTACAAATAATAATTATAATTAGGGCTGCCAATTCCCCCCGGGGGGCAGATTTCCCCCCGCTTTGGAGGCCCGATTTCTGCCCCCGTGGAATCGGGCCCCGGGGGAAACCCCACCCCCGTGTGCACATCACAAGCAAGTGACGTCATGATGCCGGGCACGCTGGGGGCGGGACTACAGCCAAATGGCTGTGGCCCCGCCCCCAGCGTGCCCGGTGTCATGACGTCACTTGCCTGTGATGTGCATGTGGCGTGTGCGCGCAGAGCGTGCTCGCTCTCCAGGAGCCACCCCAGAGTCCCCCGCTGGCGAGGTAAATTGATTTGGCAACCCTAATTATAATGTTCTGGCATAGTTATAAATCCTGACATCATGGAAGGGGGGGGGTAGCATCAGTTTACCCTTTCTGTGATGTCTTGTACTTCTTTAATCCTTTCATAGCTTCAAGGATGGGCAGTGGAATGATTATAAGGCAGTATAACTTACAATATTTTGTATTTGTATAGTCCAGTGTCCAAAGCACTTCACACACATTAACATCCCCAGCGCTTAAGATAAGGGCTAAGGGTGGCTTGCCTACTTGACACAATTTGTTTAGGACATTAAGGAGCCTTAACTGCTTGGACTCACACAATCCCTTTCTCCTTCTCATGTGTTAAAAGTCAGAAGTGAAAATTTCCAGTTTCTATCCATATCCCAAATTTAGATGTCCTAAGAAATGGGAGTTTGTTTCATTCCTAATAGCCAGGATTCTAAATCATGGGCTAGAATTGCACAGTTACTGGGAAGAAACTAAGTCTACCTTTTAAAGCATGAGACACCTGAATTCAGAGAAAGAATAAAGATTTCCTAAACTTGGAAGATGAAAAATTTGGCGCTTTTCCATGCCACAAACAAATTCTGTGTTTTTCATGATATTTGAATGCAGCAGATGTGAATTAATGGCAGATGTGAAATTGAACCAATGACTTTCTAGATCACAAATTCACAGTTTTAATATCCTGCTAATAACAGCCCAATCCTATGCACACTTTAAAACAGTATTCATGGCATTCTGAGAATTTGGCTGCCAAGTGTGAAGGCAGATATAAAATAAGGAATATTCATAGCCTGGCTTCACAACTGAACTGATAAATGCACATAACCTGATATAGTGCCACCAAGTTGTCATTATTGCTCCTCCCCAACCTCACTTCTTCACTGTCACCAACTCTTCCTTTTGTGTGAGAAATTAACCAAGAAGTTCAGAGCTGGGTGTCTGCTCCTGACTGGGCCAAAGGAGAAGGAGGAAGAGGGGGGGGGAGGAGATTGGATTTATACCCCACCCTTCACTACCTGAAGGAGTCACAGAGCATTTTACAATCCCTTTCCCTTCCACTCCCCACAACAGACACCCTGTGAGGTAGGTGGGGCTGAGAGAGCTCTCTAGAGAACTGCCCTTGAGAGAACAACTCTGAAAGAACTTATGATTGATCCAAGGTCACACCAGCAGCTGCATGTGGAGGAGTGGGGAATCAAACTCGGTTCTTCCAGATTAGAGTCCATGTTCTTAACCATTACATCTCTACACCAAACTGGCTCTCCATCAATGTACAGGGCTGGGTCATTCCATTTGTCTACCCCAAGTGGGCCACTTCCCATGCTACCCTGATGACATGCAGTAACAGCAGCAGAAAAGATGGGTGGGGACCTCCTCCCAGTACCTCTTCTGTTCAGGTCCAAGACAGGCTCCAGAGGCAGCTATACTATGCATAATAACATCAATTATATTTTATGGAATTTGGATGGAGAGCACATCTGGAGCCTATCGTGGACCTCTGTGGCAATGACAAAGATCTGTGCCACTGTCATAGGTTCAGGGCAGGCTCCAGTTGCACTGACTCTGAAACCCACCCTGGGCAACAGCAGAAGTGGCAAGTAGGAGAGCAGGCTTCATCTATCCTTGCCACTGCTGTGAGGGGCCCTTAGACCTGAGTGGTAGTGGCAAGGATGAGAAGAGACTCCCCCCATCCTTGCTGCCTGTGTGAAGAAGCCTTGGACCCAGGGCCGGCCCCAGCTTATTTTATACCCTAGGCGAGGATCCCTTCTGGCGCCCCCCCCCCCGTGCACCCACCTATTTTCAAAAATAAATGCTTGTGACATTAATTTCAAAAAGGATGCAGCTCCTGGTGTGACCTTGGGGCAGTCACAAGTTCTCTCAGAGCTATTCTCTCAAGGGCAGTTCTGAAAAGAGCTCTCTCAGCCCCACCGACCTCACAGGGTATCTGTTGTGGGGAGGGGGAAGGGAAAGGAGTTTGTAAGCTGCTCTGAGATGCCTTCTTCTTCTGCTCTAGGATACTGTACTCCACTTAGCTCTCTCCTCTCCCCAGGCTCAACTCCTGCCCCCCCAAATCTCGAGGAATTCCCCAATCCGAAACTGGCAACCCTAATTCCCTGCCATGGCATGGCTGGCGCAGCAAGGGGGTTCAAAGGGGGCAGTGTCGGTTTGCAAAGCCCCTCTTCATGGAAGCCAGGAGGAAGACGCAAAACAAGAGTGGTGGGGGAGGTCTCACCCAGCATTGCAAGCGTGCGGAGGCAAAACCTCGCCGGGAGGGGAGGGGGGAGCAATGCTCCCTCTGTGGAGTCTTGTGAACAAAAATTCTACTTTGTGAGCTGCTGGCATTAAAGTTGAGAGTGAGCGATTTGGCTGCTGCATCAATTAGTTTGCTCTGGAGTCATCCGGAGGCTAAAAAACTGTTGAGCTAGCTCACGCTCACTCAGCTTAGAGGGAACACTGGAGAGGCGCTGCGCTCGTCCGGGGGCGTGCAAAGGGCTTGGGCTGGAGGGGACTTTCTGGTGCCTCCCATCATTTCCTCGCCCCCACCCTGGCCGCCCACTCACCAGAGCTCCCCCCGACGGGCCCCCTGGCCCCCGGGAGGAGGCGCGCTGGAAAGCGGAACCTGCGGGGCACGGGGAGGAGTTTGCATAGAGCTCTGGCCTCGTCGGCTCCTCCTGCCAGCCTGTGGGTGCCGGGGTGGCTGGGCGGGGAAGGGAGCCTCACGCCTCAGCCTGCTGGGCTCTTCCAAGCGAGTCCCGGCCGCTCCCCGCTTCTTCGGGCCACGCCACCGGGCTGAGGGAAGGAGGGAGGGGAGGGAAACAAGTCCCGGCCCCCCTCCCCACCCGGCGCCACCGCGCCGAGGGAAGGAGGGAGGGGAGCGGAGCAGAAGGAGAAGCACGGCGGCCCCGCCCCAAAGGGGAGAGAGGAAAAGGCGGGGGGGCGCCCCTCTGCCCTGCCTGCCTGCCGCGGCCGGCGGATGGGACCGTAGCGGGAGGAGGGCGCCTCGGAGCGGCTCTCTTCCTCCGCCCCCCGCGAGCCGGCAGTTTGTAAAGTTGGGACAGAAAGGGGCCGGCTGCAGCACACGGCGGCATCGCCCCCCCCGCCAGCCAGTCAACCAGCCGGAAGGCCGGGCGGGGCTCTCTGGTAGCCCGTCAGCCACGGGACGGCGCGCTGGGGGCGCGCAGTTTGGCGCCCCTGAGGGCCGGTGCGCCCTAGGCGAGCCCCTAGCTCGCCTAGCGGGCGAGCCGGCCATGCTTGGACCTGAACAATTGCAGCAAGAAGGGTCTCAACTCACACATCTAGGCATTGCTGCTTAGATGCAGGGCAGGCTCCAGAGAGAGGCTTTGCTTTTACTTATTTAAGAGATTTCTGTGCCATCACTACTGTCCTGGTTAAGGTGGCTTATGATAAAAATAATATATTATCAATATAAAAATTACAAGGCATTAAAACAAGCCATTAAAGGAGACTTCAGACCAGAAACAGACCATTTTAAAAGCTGGAAACAGAAAAGGCATAATTAAAAGCCTGGATAAAAAAGATATGTTTTTTACTAGTACCTACAAGATTTTTTTTTTAAGAAAAAAAGAAATCCTCTATCTCTAACATGTTCTCATTCCTTCTTATCCACTCCTCTGCCCACTTCATAAGGCTTCATATTAAAGATCTAGTCCTACAAATGGGTTGAAGAGATCAAAAGGGAAACATCTGGCTGCTGTCATGGGAAAGTTTGTACCTTTGAATAACCTTGGAGTCTTATATTCAATGAATGAGAAGTCAAGGATGGAGAAACCCAAATTTTTGCCCAATCATTATCAGTCAATGCAATACCACAATTGGTTTGCCAACTACTTTGGTAACTTTTGAGGTGTTTTGAGTAGGCTTCTAAAAGGATTTTGCATACAGATTCTATTTTTAAGGTTTAAAAAAAGTAATAGGTCTTACTAACCTTGTTTTTACATCTAAGGAATTAAATATTCAAACCAAGGTAGTTGACAATTATATTTGCTTTCTAAGTATTCCTTCCGTGCCATCTTTTGACTTTGAAAGATATCAATGAAGCAGGTAAGTTTTTTGTGCTTCAAGACTAAGTAAGAATTATGCACTTGTACTGGAGCAAACCAGGATTGGCCTACAAATGTAGTTAATGGTGAAGGTTTAGGCACCAATACACCTTTCTTCCTATCCCAGATCTTAAGCATGTTGAACAAAAAGTTTTTTTTAAAGTTTTATAAGGTCTCTTGGACAGTTTTTCCCATAACAAAGAATTGAAAGCACTATTCCCTAGATACTGAAATTCTATTGTTTTCCAATCTTAATGGAAATTAGGATTATAAAGTTTGAGCAACCCCAAAAGTGTTGTCACTTTGTGATACAAGGTCAGATTGGGAACAGCCAATCCACCTGTCTTTAGATCTCTTTAGTGCGTTGGCACTTACCCAAGGTGTAGATGAGTTCCATATAAAAGTAGGAAAAGATTTTTGCCATACCTTCAAGGTCTCTTTTGGGAGTGCCATAGGTATGGTGTGAAATAATTAACGAAATTTTTGAAAAATAAATATTTTGAGAATTTGAATGCACTCCATCCAGGAAGGAAGAGAGGCAGCCTATATTAACTGTACCTCTTTGGTTATCTCTCTTAATGGAAAGAAATTGATTTTAAAGATGTCTTGGAGTTTAAGTGTGATTTTAATTCCCAGGTAGTGCCAGACATTGGTAACCCAGCAAGAATCCTAACTTGTTCTGATATAATTCTTTTGAGTGTGTTAGGTTTATTGGATATAATGAAGTCTTGGAAGGGTTGGCTTTAAAGCCTGAAATCAGACCAAATGCTTGTAGCAGTTGTTCTAAGGCTGGCAAAGTGATTTCAGGATGTGATAGAGTTAATGCTACATCATCTGCATATAGACTGATTTTAGATTGTTTTGGGCCTATTGGAATACCATATATTAGCGGATGCTCTCTTATAGCCTGTGCTAAAGGTTCGATGACAATTGCGAAGATCAATGACAACAGTGGGCATCCTTGACGCATACCACGCGACAGTTGGAATTCAGGTGTATCTGAATTATTGATTTTTAGTATTGCTTTGGGTGATTCATAGTCTGTATTGCCTTTCTAAAATCAGGGCCACAGTGCATAACTTGCAATAATTGTAACAGATACATTGGCTCAACCGAATCCAATGCTTTTTCCATATCAACAGATAATATAAAGGAAGAAGTAATTTGATTATTTTAGCAGTGCTGAATTATATCTAAGATCTTTCTAGTATTGTTGGAAATATCCCTATTTGGGATAA
Organism: Gekko japonicus; assembly: GCF_001447785.1. Lineage (NCBI taxonomy): Eukaryota > Metazoa > Chordata > Lepidosauria > Squamata > Gekkonidae > Gekko > Gekko japonicus. The sequence goes on along the minus strand of NW_015165303.1, from coordinate 326,166 downwards.
ATCCCTTTTGGTCCAAATCTATATATGATTCAGTGAATTTATGGAGTCTAGCAGCTAAAGTAGTTGCAAAAATTTTATAGTCAGTATTAAAGAGAGAAATTGGTCTATTTGAACTTGGACTATTGAGATCTCTACCTTTCTTGGGAGTAACAATTATTTTAGCCAAATTCCAAGTGGGAAGCATCATTTTGTGTTGTAGGATGTAATTGCACATAGTTGCCAGTGGAGTTGAGAGGATATGGCTGTATTTTTATAGAATTTGGCTGTAAGGTTATCTATACCAGATGACTTGTTGTTTTTAATAGACCGTATGGAATTTTGTATACCATAAATAGATAGGTGTCTCTAACCAAGCTTTATGTTGGTCTGTTAAAGTTTTCCGTATAGGATGTTTTATTTAAAAATCTTGAATATTCATAGGCTTAGGAACTGTTGTGGTATATAATGACTGGTAGTTTTTCTTTTTTTAAAAAAATCTTTAATATCATTAGTTATGTACTTCAGCTGTCCTTTTTTATTCTTAATAGACATTATGGTGTTTTCAGACATCTTCTGCCAGATTTTCCAGCCCAGAAGCCTAAGAGATTTGGGGTCTGCGTACCAGTATTTTTGCTTAGTGTACAAAAGTTGCCACTGAATTTTAGCGGTCTCAAAGTTCTCAATTTTTTGGTGTTCTAATAGTAGTTTTTTGCATATTTTTTTCCCTACCATATATTTTGAACTCCATTTCTAACTTTTGGATGTTATTAATTATTTCTTGTTTCAGCTGTCCCCCCCCCTCTTTTATTGGTGGAGGCCTTGGCTATTATTTGGCCTCTAAGAACAGCCTTAAAGGCATTCCAAACCATATGTTGACGAGTTCCACAATCCACATTATGGGAAAAATAATCATTGATGTCGGATTCTATCCCCTCAGTAACTAGAGGCATTAATAATAGTGCATTGTTAAGTTTCCAATTGTGACTACATGTAGTTTTTTCCTTTAATTGCATATTGCACATCACTAGTGAGTTATCTGACCATAGTTGGATACCAATTTCAGCAGTAGGAAAAAGATTACTAATGGTTGTTGAGACCAAGATAAAATCTATATGTGTATGAATTTGATACTTCAGTGAAAAATAAGTTAAATCCTTTTCAGTACTGTGCCTGAGTCTCCATATATCACATAAATGGAACCTTTTAAAAAGAGAGTCCAATTGAGTAGATGAATCCTCTAGTGATCTTTTAGGCCTAAGCAGTTTGGATTGTGGATGAGATCTGTCTGATGGAGTTCACCATGTAGTTGAGATCCCCTCCAATAACATAAGGACCATCACTGAAAGACTCCAAATAACAAAATGTTTTACAGAGAAAAGTTAGTTGTCTGCTGTTCGGGGCATAAATTGATACCAATGTCAGATTCTCTCCATTAAGAGAGCCTTTCAAGAAAATAAACCTTCCCACAGGGTTTGTTGCTATTTTCACTACTCTATACTGCACATTTTTACTAATTAGTATGGTGACCCTTCTAGCTTTGGAGGTACCAGCTGCCAGATATTGATGTGAGTACTTATAACAACTAAAAACCGATTGTTGTTTTCTATTAAGGTCAGTTTCTTGAAGGAATATTACCTCAGGTCATTGTTGGATCAGAGTAGTAGCAATTCTTTTCCTTTTAAAAGGTTGTTCAATCCCCTACAATTTAAAGAAATAAATTTTATAAACTGGTTTTACCTTATCTAATATGTGTATCCTGAAAAGAGGACATCATTCCCACTACCTTCATCTATTAAAAGCACTATGTGTTGCAAACAAGTAAATAATGCACCTTGGCTCCAGCTATACATCACCTAGGTAATATAGGCCCCTGCCACACGGCAGGGGAAAAGCCTCTAAAGGCGCGGCTTTTAAAAGCCGCGCCAACGTTGAGATGCCCCTGGCCGCGGTGCCTTTTCTCCCCGGCATGATCAAACGCCGGGGAGAAAACACGGCCCTGACCGGGAGCCGGCTGAACTGCGCATGTCGGAGCATGTGCAGTTCGGCTACGGGCCGGGGTTGTGCCGGCGCAAGGATGCGCCGGCGATCAAATGCCCGGCTTGCCGCGCCGCTTCCCCTTGAACCACCAAGGTAGGTGGTTGCAAGTTGAGGTGGATTTTCGCAGGGAAGGGCCAGTTCGGGGACGGAAGCACGACGCTTCCCAGATGTTGTGGTGTGATCGCACCGGTTTGATCCGCCCCCGAACTGTCCCGCTCCCGGCCCAAATCACCTAGTGTGAACGGGACCATAGTAAAGCAAAACAAAGATAAATTCACCATTCAGGAGAGCCAGTTGTGGAAACGTTAAGCCTAGAGAAAAAACCATGATGATGCAATTTGTAGTAAACAGATCATTCGGACAAACTTTTGGTTTCCATACACTAAACTCATGGATTAAGCATTCCAAACCAACTATTAAAAACCATAACCTTACAAGCCAATGCAGAACCAGCTCTTGGGTTCTGCAGCCCCTTACTTTCAGGGACCTATTGCCCATGCTCTAACTTCAAACTAACTTATGCACTAAGTATCTATTTATTGCAATAAGTGAAAAACAGTAGAGCAAGAACAATTAAACTATTCCACAACCCACCATCAATAATAGCAAAGTGATCAAGTAACCAGCCGACAACTGAGTTATACAAAAATCTAAAAAGAAATAAAAACTAAGAATTACAGAAGAAGAGTAATCAACGTCCTTCTTATTCTGGATATATGAACAGTCACTTATCCCAGTTCCTCCCAGATTTCCTACATCGACTGGGGTTATGAGATCTGTCACGCTGTTCCTCTCCAGGGACAAGTATTATTTTACACTTCAGAGAGAAGCATCCTGTTGTAAACTGCTCCTCTGCAGAATCATCTGTTGTCACAGATCCATGTCAAAATAACTTCGTTAATCTAAGTTTTGGATTGGCTAGAAGGGCCTCTAGCCTGTCCATATCTTAGACTTTAAAGAGTTAGGTTTTCTGTTCTTTTGTGTCAGATGGAGCAAAACCTCTGGAGGCATGGGTTAATCCTACAACGGGTTAAGCCACACCTGGCTTACAAGGAAGACTTGAAATGATTGCCTGATTTCACCCAAAAAGCAACATGGTAACTATGGATTAGGAATTAACTGTGTAGCTAGAACTTTAACTGGTAACTTCTTTTTTCCTTTCTCACTGCTAAGTTCCTTTGGAAATATTCTGGTACTCTTTAATAAAATATACTTTCACTATATTTGGTCATTCTGAACTTCAGAAACTTTAATCTAAATCCAGTACCTTAGACTTAATACATCCATCTACTGGTAAATTGTTCATAGAAACTCATTCTGCAAGTGTCCCACCTTACAAGGTCAACTTTCTTGTTAAATCCCAGAAAAATCAGGGGTCTGTCCACTGGCTTCTGATCATAGGGATATTGAAATGGGCTGATGGCAGATATGTATTTTAAGCTCTCCCCTTCATACCAAGGATCCCCCTGGATTGGGAATTCTTGACAGGAACTTCATTAACTTTCTCAAGGAGGAAGCTGAGAGAACAACAAGCAACCAAGCAAGGAAGAGACTGAGCAAGGGGGTGTGAAGCGGTAAGTTTTATAGATTCAGTCTTATGCTAATCTGTTATTAAAGTTGGAAAGCCAGGCTTGGAGCATGCTGGAAGAATGCACTGAGTCCTGTTCTGACACAACCCCTGTCTTCAATCAGTGTGTGCACATAGAACCAGTATTCCCTCTAAGATGAGTTAGTGTGAGCTAGCTCACAGTTTTTTAGCCCCCGGCTCACACATTTTTGCCTTGGCTTGGGAAGGATGGCTCCAGAGCAAACTAATTTCAGCAGTAGCCAAATCGCTGGCTCACAACTTTAATGCCAACAGCTCAAAAAGTAGATTTTTTGCTCACAAGACTCCACAGCTGTATGAGTCTGGGGTCAGCCTCCCCGGTCGTTTCACCTCGAGCTGGCTAGTTCAGACCTCCAGACAAATAGAAAGATCCTCTCCTCTCGAGTAGGTCTCCTGTCCCTGGGTTCCCCTCCCGGGATGAAAGGAAACTCTCAGTGATTGCACCGTCCCACACACTTGTTTTCTCCAAAAGTCAACATATCTTTATTTAAGAGGAGTAAAGATTAAAACTCATACGTATCTCCCTGCACCGCGGCGGACCACAGCTCTACAGAAAAAAACACCGGGAGAGATAGTAATATTCAAAAAGACTTAAAACACCGAGGCAATGTACTGAGTGGCTGAAGCAGTAGTTCTCAAGCCGCTAGAACTGGGACTGTCCTGAGCAGAATGCTGGCAAGTTGGAGTTATCCTCAACAGGAGGTTGGCAAGGCTACAAGCATGAGAAAAAAAGAAGGAAAAGTCCTTTATCAGTTAGCCGCCTCAGCAGAAGAAAACTTGCTTTTTCTCTCCTGAAATGTTGTCTCTGTTCCTCTGCCGACCTAATCAGTTACGGTGCCTAAATTAGCTGCAGCTGGTGCTTGAACAATTGCCAAGTTTTCTTATATCCTCCCTAAGGGGCCCAGATGTTATTTCGCTTCCGAAATTTAAGGGGGATGCCCCACAATAACAAATAATATTTCTATACAACAGTTTAGAGGGAGCATTGCATAGAACTACAACATTACCTCTTGGAGCTGCTTCACATGCTACACATGTTGCATATCTACCATGTTGCATTGAGCATGCTTGAAAGATAGAAAGATAGCAAATCTGAAGATCTCTCCCATTCCCAAACTTAACATATTCTCTCCTTCAATAAAAATGATGAAGAACAGACCCATACTGGAAAGATTAGGCCCTGAAAAACAAGTATGTTCACAACAGTCAACTAATACTATGTCAAGTATTACTGACATGAACCTGATGAACCATACACACAAATTAAGAGTTAGGACTTTACAAAATACGAATACTTCAGAGTAGATATTAGGTGAAGGGTACTTGAAAAGTTTCTATACGGCACACTGCTTCTTGGGTTTTTATTTATAATGCAGTCTTCTACCTTTCAAAGCTGCTTTAAGATATTCTTGCAAGTTTATTTATGAATCTGATCAGCAGAGTGTTCTCACTCTTGCTTCAAGGTACTGCATTTAGTATTCTGAAGTAGTATGTTTTTCAGCGTGGGAGTTCTCATGGGGGAAGCAAACGTTTCATGTATACTAGTTTTGTGGTTGTGCCACTGTGGGACTGTGGTTTTAGTGGTGATTACTAGTTCTCTTCACTGCCTAGCATGCCTCTTTTACCACTTAAACAAGCAGGCTGATGTTGTGGTGGGGCTAGCAGCCAAAGGGTAACGAGTCAAGTCCAACCAATAAACAGAAAGCAATTCTGTGCAACTCCTTCTTGCTATAGCAAGCTATAATTAGTCAGTAGACTGGAGAACGGATATCTTACACAGAATTATAATTTCAGTGAAGAGGACAGCACATAACAGAAATAACCTCATTTAATTGCTCAAATTTGATATAAGAAGGTGCATCTTTCACTTGTAATAGAATCAGGCTTTGTATTATTCCATTTTCCTGTTTTGGGTTATCGCCTTTAATTTTATTTGGTTTATGTTCTGTCTCTTTTATACTGACTGATTTCTTTTCAGCTTTAGTTGTCTAGTTCTCAGAGCCAAGCTGCAGTGTATAACCAGCAGTATCTTATAGCCATGTGGCTTGCCTGCAGTGTGGTTGTTCCTGGGTTTTGATTAATCTGTGCCAAAGGGCCTTCACACTTATATCTACAGCACTACCATCAAAGCGAAAGTATCATCTCCAGGCTGATCTATAGTACAGTGATAAACAACAGATTATACTTTTGCTGGCCAACAAACTTATGAAGACTTTCTCAAGAGTTTTAATGAATTCATTACATAATATTACTCAGAGGCCCTGATATGGATTGCCTAGGGTAGCCCACTCAGCCCTGGTTAGTACTTGAATGGCAGATCTCCAAGGAAATCCAGGATTGCTATTCAGAGGCAGGTAATGGCAAATCACCACTGTTCATCTCTTGCCCTGATAACCCTAAGGCTCACTATAAACTGGCTGCAACTTAGCACCACGTTACCACCACTGCTCATAGGTCAAGGCCCACCACGGGGTGAAAATAAAAATGTATGATGCCCTGGAACATGCTAGGTGCAGGGCAGGTCAGTTGGGTTGGAGCGAGAGTGAGAAGAGGTGTGGGCACAGCTGGCACACCATTGTCACAGTCGCGCTCCCAGGTTGAACATGGCAGCAGCAACAAGTTCTTAGGCAAATCTAGAAATCAGAGTCAAACACAGTCCAAGGTTCAGAGTCATGAGCTGGGGCAGGGTCAGCGGCAGGAAGGTCAGGAGTAAAGTGACACATCGCTTCCACAACTAGTCTTTCCCTTTTTCCGCCCTTTATAATAAAAACACTCCTCATGCAGCTAGATTGCATCATGCAGGCGTGTTCACACTCATCCTCACTGTCTGGATCCGGGTGTTGCTGGACTACTGATCATGCTCTCCCCTGTCTATCCAACATTTCATGCTGAACCCACCTTAGTCTACACTCCAACAGTTCTGGAGATGGGGAGGAGAGGTGCATGGTGGGATGCTCCCTGTTACTGAACCATGGGGCTGTGCAGCTGAGATACTGCTATCAGGCTGCGACTCATTGGTTGGCAGTGCAGAAGTAGCTTCCTCTAGCAGGCTGTCCATAACTGGCTGTGGGCTCAGACCTTCTTCACACGCCCATTCCTCTTCTGAAGAGTCCTCTGCCCCTTCAGTGTTAACTGTACCTGGCTGACCCACAATGTATGAGCTGGTATTGAGCACTGGTAAGGAAGTAGCCCAAGTGGTACCTCCCATCTATTGCTTCGGGTTCCTTCACAGAGACAGTACCAGTAAGAAATTTAAGTTACTTTCACCCCTTGCGCTCATCACTTTTAGGATATTCTGACCCATTTACACTTTTAAGTGATCACCCAACTTGTTATGTGCTCATCTCACAATGTTAAAATTATACACAATTTAATTTGATTAGGAACTTGATTAGTCAAGAACAAGTCATGACAGGCTGTATCAAAACTTAATGATACGTAACAGATATACGACACATACATTCTCTCTTACCAATATTTGTCACTATAAAAGAAGTAAATTGCTTGCAGTTATGTTGGTCTTATAATGTTGAATGTTCTTTTATATTAAAAAAAAACCCTGACAGATGTCCTAAAGGAAAACACCAAGGATCCTTGACTGGATTCCCCAGTGTGTAATTTAGTATTGTGGCCAAGGTGCTGGGGAAGGGACATTAACTGTTTCTCTGTGCCATTTCCTCTACTGAAAATCCCCACCTCACCCCCAGCTACTTTTGAAAAGAAACAGGGACCTTTGAAAAGAAACACTATCCTTTTTAAGCTACTGCAAGCACCTAGGAGGGACAGCCTGAACTGAAAAAATGCCACAGGAACAAGTAAAAAGAAAATCTTCTCCATCACCATGGTCCCAAATTGTAGTGGACTTCCTCAGCGAGTTTGTTGAAGCTGAATTACATGTGGTATCATTCATTCACAGATCCAAAACACTGCATGTAACAGCTCTAGAATTAAGTGATCAGTTCTGGTTTTCCAGATTTTCCTTATTCCCCTCTAGAAGACAGATAACTTACATTTGTACTTTTTTCAGTGGTGGACTCCCAGCATCCTAGATTTTGGGGGTTGATTGCTAAAGACTGTAATAATTTATTATGGTTCTTTGAACACCTGTTTGTGCCATCCTGCTGCCTGAAAATGTCCAATTTATCCTGCTAGGAATTCTTAATTTTCTTTCTCAACCTTGTTTGGCAGATGAACATTGAGAATGGCTGAGAAGACTAAATATATGGGCTTGTGGAAAATTCCCAGTACTCTCAAATAACTGTTTATTTATGATGTAATACTGTCAAACAGTTGCCAGCAATAAGCTTGTCTCTAAACCCTGCATACTCTATGTTTTATTTATTTACTTCATTTTTACGTCACCTTTCTTCCCAATGCGGACTAAAAGCAACTTATATCATTCTCCTCTCCCCCATTTTCTCCTCCCAACAAACTCTGGAAGGTAGGTCACCCAGAAAGCTTAGATGGCACAGTGGGGATTTCAAATTGGCTCTCCTAATCCTAACTATGACACCACACTGGCCTTCAATTACATAACACCATGACATGTATGTATACTTTGCCCACCCTGCCAAGGCGGGCTCAGAGCGGCTTACAACAATAATAAATACTATTAAATACTGTTAAAAATCTATCATTAGCATAAATTACTTAAAATAACAATCCTTTAAAATATAATGATGAGCTACCCCCAGCTTAATCCTGGAGGAAGGGTGTAGCAGCCAGGGCAGGAGTGGCAAGACCTGGGAGAAGGATCCAGGTGGGGAAAGTGACCCAGGCAGTGTAGTGTAAACAGCTGGAGATGAGAGGGTGTCAGCAGGCTACGCCACAGGGTGGGGATTGACTTCTGCAGTTGGCAACGTAAAGGAGCCCAGTCCTTAAAGTTCCTGCTTCACAGTTCTTCTATACTGCCTCCTATCTGACAATGTGGGAAAAGATGGCCCCCTCCTGGGGACTTCACAGTGTGACCAGACATAGAATTTCTGAGAAATACTCTTCTCTTGTAAGCAATTTTAGACAGGTCCTGTGGTTAAAGAAATACCTTCCCTCATATATCATACATACGTACCATGCATGTGCATTTGCATTTAAAACAGGAGCATTATCACAAAGATTCTGAGATCCTGATTTCTTTAATGCTTCAACTGTAGAGAATTTTCTGACTACTCTTCTTTAGAAGTTCAGGTTTCTTTTATCATTTTGTCCACAGGCAGAACAAACTGGCAAATGTCCCCCCTCTCTCCATATTAATGAAATTTAATAGAAATCACTATTAAATGTGATATCTGTTTGTGAATCAACTGCATAACAGTTATATATAATGTATACATGGAGTAAGATTGAAAATGGCATACAAGGATTAAAATGGTGTAAAAATATAAGAGAAACAAATTAAAACAGGACAAAACAGGCAGGAAGAAAACGGTCTTCCAAGCCATACACAAAAATGAAAAAGAAATGAGCTCCTGTATGTTTCTGAGATCAATTATCCCCAACCTTCAGCAAGCCCAGAATAAAACTGGATGGCTCTTCACATTCATATTGTTGGCCTCCTATGTGCTCCCTTCTGGTCCCGTGTTTTGTCTGTTTGTTTTTAAGTGCCTCCTGCATTGCTAGTTTATCTGTCCATTCCATTTTTGATCCTTGTAGTGCACCCTTTTAAGTCTGCTTTAAGTTGAAGGACTTAGGACGTCACTGTCAGTCTCTTCTTCCAGTCCCCCTCCTCCCTAGCCGACTTGAATTTCAGCTGCATTCAAGACTGGTCACCTGCCCAAATCCTACCCTGTCCTGAAACTCAGGAACTTATCTTGACAAGGTTATCCAATTTCTTCATTTACACATCTACCTACTGATTTGAGGTTGAGATGGTTTCCTTTATGCTTCATGGTCCTTTCGGTTATACAATGGGAAAAAAACCCTGCTTTTCTATTATTTTTAAAGAAATGTGAAAAAAATGTATACATTATACATCTGGAATTAATGCACTCTGCAATACTTGAAAAGTGATCCCCCCACATATTTGGGAACACAGAACATTTCATATCCCTTTATTCAGAGTGGTAAAATATATATTATGTCTTGCTGACAGGTCATTTTTTCAAACCTTATCATCCTAAGTAAGTGGGTGGGTGGTCTTTTTAGGAACTAAAAGGAGGAAGCACACCACAGTCATAGATTTGTGGAATATAAAGTGGGTTACCACACAGTTCCTGTAGGTATACTGCATGTTAGTTTTTACTGTGCATGTAATATTCAATAATCCCCTCAACATGTATTGCATGAAAGAACCAACAGGACATTGGCAATTCATCTTTTTTTCCCCATATTGCACTTCTCTGTAGCAGACCACTTAGCAGAGATGATAACAGTGGTCCAAATGTAACAAAGTAAATAAGACTCAGAGACTTGTTCTATAACATAAACATAAAATCCCCCGAGGAAGGGAATTCAAAAGACTATAAATTAAAACCATAAGCTTTTCATTGGTACCTCTGGAACATTTGTTTGCTGTAGGGAGCCCCGACTTCAGAACACAATATTTTGACCTCTTTGTGAAAGGTAGATTAAACATTGCAAAATATAGAAACCAGAAGTTATACGAGCCCTTTTATGCATATGCATGGATGTGAAAGGAAAGTCCAAAGCTGTTCAACGCAGGAACATGAAACATAAGAAGTATGAAACAAGGTAAGCTCACAATCATTAAATGAGATATTGAACATTAAATGAGCTATTGCAAAATGTTGCAGCACGCCTGCTAATGGCAACGCCTGTGCGGACTCGTGTTTGGTGGTTCTCCGCCAATTGCATTGGTTACTGGTTAAATTCTGGATCTGCTTCAAGGTGATGATAATAACCTTTAAAGCCATACACGGCCTGGGATCAACATACCTGAGGGACTGCCTCTTCCCTTATGCACCCCGAAGAGCATTATGCTCCATGGATCAACATCTCCTGGTGGTCCCTATCCCGAAAGATGTTTGTCTTGCCTCGACCAGGGCCAGGGCTTTTTCTGCCCTGCCCCCTGCCTGGTGAAACATGCTCCCCACTGAGATCAGGGCCCTGTGGGATCTCCTTCAATCCTGCAGGGCCTGTAAGACAGAGCTGTTCTGCCAGGCCTTTGGCTGAGGCAGCGGATGTCAAATGTATGGCCTCCCTGAGGTTCTTGTCACCCATTTAACAATTGCTGGCCATTATTTACATCCTACCATGGGCCAGGACCTCTTACAACCATTAATTTTTCTACTGTAGTTTTGTGACCACCATTTTAATGTATATGACAATGTCTTAATATTATAATTATTTATTGTATTAACAAAATATTGTTTTTATTGTTGATGAGCTGTTGTTACCCTGAGCCTGCTTGCGAGAAGGGCAGGCTACAAATATGAATGAATAAATAAACAAACACTGCAATTTTGGGAGTGAGTGAACCAAAGTGGACAGCATGAGGACATTTTCTGTCAGAAAATTAGAGTGTTTTACTCTGGGAATGACAAACAGAAGAAATGGACTTGCACTATTAGTGAGGTGAGATTTAGAAGAGGTGGTCAGGGGCTATAATGCAAAGGCTGACCAAATGTTATCAATCAGACTACATGGCAACCCTATCAATAGAACCATCATTCAAGTTTATGCCCCAGCTACATATGCTGAAGAGAAAGACACTGAAAGCTTTTATGCAACTGTCCTGGAAGAAATTGATCATACACTGTGCTGATGTGCTGATAATCACAGGTGACTGGAATGCAAAAGTAGGAAATGAAGCAGAATCAAATACTGTTGTAAGATATGGGATTAGAGCATGAAGTAAAGCAGGAGAGCAACTCACAGAATTCTGTGAAGACAGAAATTTGTTCATTGCAAACATGTATTTCAGGCAACCAAACAGATAATTGTATACATGGACATCACTGGACAGCCAATATAGAAATCAAATATATTACATCATCAGAAGATGGAGAAACTCTATTCTCTATGCTAAAACAAGACCAGGAGCCGACTGCAGTACAGACCATAAATTGTTAATATTGAAAATTAGAATAAAGCTGAAGAAAAACACCAAAACATTCATAGTGCGAAAACACAATCTAAGCAATATCCCTGAAGAGATTAAAGACCATGCAAAGAACAGATTTGCATAGGTAAATTCAAGAGAATGTGAATCAGAACAACTATAGGTTGAAACCAGAGATATTATCAAGGAAGAATGCACAAGACTATTCCTAAAGCCAAAAGAAATGAAAATCCTCAGTGAGTGATTGATGAAACTCTTAAAATTGCTAGACAGGTGAGAAGCAAAATAAAAAGTGACAGAAACAGAATCAAAAGCCTAAATGCAGTGTTCCAGCGACTTGCACATAGAGACAAAGAAAACTATTATAATAACCAGTGTATAAGAAATAGAAGAGAATAATAGAAAAGGAAGATCTGTTACACAAGATTCAGGAAATCAAACTTCCGGTTTGTGGCTCAGCGATGGCGGTCGTTCTCCCCGGACCTTGGGGGAGTGACTTGCACACCAGCGGTATGGAGGAGTGCTACCTCAAGTAGCACCCACACAGAGCCTTTGTGATAGACTCCAGGCCATAGGGCTTTTGAGGGGCAGCCTCTTTGACAGCTAAATGCCGGAGAAATGAGGCTTCCTTCCACCCTGACGGTCCTGACGGGCACAAGCTAATTCGACTGGGACAAGCGCTGGAGATCGAGCAGAATATCGATTACCCCGTGGGAAAAGCGGAGCGCAAAGAGGGACGCCTCTTATGCGAATGGACAGATAAGCATAACAAAGGGGGCAGGGGGAGAAACAAGCAGCGATTTTGTTTTGAGAGACTTACTTGAGCGCTGACATCGAGGTGACGATTTTTCGAGTCTACGAGAAGCGGTTTGGAATTGTAAGCCATTTTATAAAATTGCGGCCTCGCAAAGAAAGTTTAAAGCGAAACCAGTGGGTAGTCAGAGCCCAAAACCGGAAGAGGGAGCAGACGTCATGAAAATGTAAGTGGGTATGCTCAAGCCAGTGATGGAGCAACTCGATGGTATTAACCAGCAACTGACTTTGCTGAATCAAAACTTCCCAGCAGCTCCAACTGGCAGAAACGGCAAAGAAGGTGGAGCATACGACTGAGAGAATTAAAGAGATAGACACCACAAACAAGAAAATGAAGAAAAGAATGGGGGAAGTTGAAGCAAAAAAAACTTCCAAGAAAACCATTTGTTACAGCTACAAATGGAAAAAGCCAACCTGATTCTCAGATTCCAGGGAGTTCCTGAATCGGCGAAAGAGGATCTGAGGAAGTTGCTCAGTGAGATCATTGCTCCAGCAATAGACTCAACAGAGGATGAAGTAGTAAAAGAGATGGAGACTGCTTATAGGACATACTCCAATTATATTTTAAAAAATAGACTGCCTGGAGAAACTGTGGTCAGATTCTCAAGAAGACAGACCAGAGATGCTATTTTAAAAGTGACCTCAGCAACTTCACCGAAACTGGGGAATACAAACATTAAAACTTTAAAAGGCATTCCATTTGAAATTCGCCAAAAGAGGAAAAGCTATAAGGACTTAATTTCTTTTCTTCAAAAAATGGAATTTCGTACAGGTGGGCAATCCCAGAGGGTGTCAACTTTAAAATCAACGACAAAATAGAAAAGATTGACTCCATTTTTAAAGCCAAAGAATTTTTGAGATGCCAGTTGGGATTGGAGGAAGAATCCAAAGATGAAGAATTGAAATCAAGTGACTCCGCTACCTCTGGAACAGATGAGGACTCTGCTGTAGAAACGGGTGCAGGCACAATGAAAGTTACATATGATTTCAGAGACAGAAAACCGAAGTAAAGGCAGAAGGACTCTGAAAATTGCCTTTTGAAGCAAATAACAAGAAGATGCTCAGAAAGTTCTCTCACAACAACTAACATACTAACATTGAAGCCGAGACAAACAAGAACTCTACAAGTATATTGTTGTACTAACACTTTTATTAATAGCACTTAGATTAACACGGATATGATCTCCTCCTCTTGGGTTTTTAGTGTAGTGTGGTTATCTATCCTTTATCCATTGATGTATTCCCCTTCCCTTATATTTTCTTTGTAGTTTTGTAGTCTTATAAAAATAATAATAAAAAATATCCCTCCAGGGATTAAAAAAAAAAGATTCAGGAAATCAAAGTGAAATTTCAAGCATGGTTAGGCATGCTGAAAGATCAAAGCAGAATACATTAACTGACCAGGAGGACAAAATAAAGAAAAGATACACTGAAGAACTATACAAAAGAGATGAAAGGATGACAGATTCATTCCAAGAAGAATCTTTTGAAGAAGATCCTACAGGTTTAGAAAGTGAAGGGAAAGCTGCACTGAGCGCAACTGGGGGAAACAAGCCAACAGGAGTAAAGAGATATCAATAGAGCTATCAATAGGGTTAAATCTTAACAAGATTTGCCAACAAATATAGAAAACAAAACAATGGTCCACAGACTGGAAACACTCAATTTACAGTCCAATTCCAAAAAAAAAAAAGGAGACTGCAGCAACTATCAGACTGTCACATTAATTTCTCACATGAGTAAAGTGATGGTCAGAATCTTACACAAAGACTATCACCATATACAGAACAGGAAATGTTCAAGCTGGATTCAGAAAAGGAAAAGGCACTAGAGATCATATTGCAAATTTATGTTGCTTACTGGAACATATTAGAGAATTTCAGAAGAAGAGATTGGATTTATACCCCGTCCTCCACTACCTGGAGTCTCAGATTGGTTTACAATCTCCTTCCCCTTCCTCTCCCCACAACAGACACCCTGTAAGGTAGGTGGAGCTGAGAGAGCTCTTCAAGAACTGCTAGTGAGAGAACAGCTTTGAAATAACTTGTAACTGACCCAAGGTCATACCAACAGCTGCATGTGAAAGAGTGAGGGATCAAACTTGGTTCTCTCAGATTAGAGTCCGCACTCCTAAGTACTACATCAAACTGTTTGGGTTTCAAAGACTACTGCAAAGCTTTTGATTTTGTGGATCAAGGAAAGTTATGGCTGGTTTTAAAATAAGTGGTGTACCACAACATCTGATTGTTTTGATGCACAACCTGTACTCCAGACAAGAGGCTACTCAGGACAGAATATGGCAAAACAGAATGATTTCCAACTGACAAATGTGTCAGATAAGGATGTATTTTATCTTCCTGTCTCTTCAATCTATATGCAGAACATATCTTAAGGAAAGCTGGATTAAATTTAGATAAAGGTGGAGTGAAAACTGGTAGAAAGGACATTAAGATGACACCACATTACTGGCAGCAAATAGTGAAGACTTGAAATGACTACTACTGAAGGTGAAAACCAATGCTTCCTCTAAGCTGTGGAGTCTTGTGAGCAAAAATTCTACTTTGTGAGCTACTGGCATTAAAGTTGTGAGTGAGCGATTTAGCTACTGCATAAATTAGTTCGCCCTGGAGTCATCCTTCCTGAGCTAAGTCAAAAATGTGTGAGCTGGAGGCTAAAAAACTGTGAGCTAGCTCACACTAACAGGTTAGAGGGAACACTGGTGAAAACAGAAAGTGCCAAAGCAGGAAGACAAAAGAATGACTACTGGGCAATTACACAACTTCAAGGCTGACAATAAAGAAACTGAAATTGTTCAAGATTTTCTATTCCTTGGCTCCATAATCAACCATAAGGAAGACTGCAACTAAGAAATCAGAAAGAGACTGGGAAGGGCAGCCATGAAAGAGCTGGAAAAGATTCTTAGATGTAGGGATATGTTGCTGGTAACTAAGATCAAGTTAATTCATGATGCTGTATTCCCCATTACTATGGATGGGTGTGAAAGCTGGATAATGAAGGAGGCTGCCCGGAAGAAACCTGATTTATTTGAAATGTGGTGTTGGAGGTGAGTTTTACAAATATCATGGACTACCAAAAAGACAAATAAGTGGGTTTTAGATCAAATCAAGCCTGAATTCTCCCTAGAAACTACAATGACTAAAGTGAGGGTATTGTACTTTGGTTACATTATGAGAAGACAAGAGTCACTGGAAAATACGATGATAGGAAAAGTTGAAGGCAGCAGGAAAAGAGGAAGACCCAACATGAGATGGATTGACTCAATAAAGGAAGCCACTGGCCTTCAGTTTGCAAGACTTGAGCAAGGCTGTTAATGACAGGAAGTTTTGGAGGCCATTAATTCATAGGGTCACCATAAATCAGAAGTGACTTGATGGCACTTAACACACAGTATATGTATTCCTGTTCTTTAAAACAAATTGTTTAATGTGATACTTACATTCCATGATATAAATATACTTCTCAGCACAGCAATTTTAAGTTGACACTAATTTCTTTGAATGACCTAGAAGAATATGCTCAGATCTCCGCCTTAATGGTCTAAAAGATGTCTGACATTAGTAAGTTAGGATACTTTTACACATGAGATTTAAATATTCTTGCTTTAATATACTGGTACTGATGTAGAAGTGCATTCAAACAAGTGAGCACCTGTGTGACAGGTTAGGTGGAACAAGTTGCATTGGAGAACTATGCATCATGTAAGAGACTGACAACACAATCCTAAACATGTCTGAGAATTAATCCTCAGAATTAAGACAAATGTATTCAGTGAAATTTACTCCCAGGAAAGTATGCTCAGGACTGCAGTTTTGTTGTAGAATTAACTGTGGGTCCTGAACTACAAGGATAACCCAGCATTTGGTGTTCTGAATGTTTCATCTGGATTTTATTCCTTCGTTTTGCATGAACTACTAGAATGACATCTTTGAGACTATTAAGAAATTTTTAGCCCTATTGATGGCAGTATTTGAACATGCTTACAAAATACTTAATGTTGGCTGGACTGTGCCACATAATACTAACAATGTTGATAGTAGTTCATTCAGTTACCAATTACTTTGTACTAGACAGAGTATCTGATTAATTTAACAAGCTTCACCTAAATGAATGCCGCCCTGGGCCGCACGGGTAGGGCGGGATATAAATCCCAAAATAAATAAAATAAATAAAAATAAATAAATCTGATTATATTTCATTCATGGTTAATATTTTTCTTGATTGTGCCCCCAGAGTCAGATAGGATCCAAAGGTCATGTGGTTCAAACTTGTGGCCCCAAAGACAACCATCCACCAGCCTGCCAAAGATTTAGAACACAAGGAGACAGCATATGCCCTGCAGAGCAGAGACTTTTGTCTTCTCTATGCTAACTGCAACTCAATGCTTGTTTTATTATTAATATAAAGATTCTTTATACCAACTTAAAAAAACTCAGAAATGGGAAAAAATCTCTGGCCTGAGATCTATAAAGCAATTTGTCAAGGACAAGGAAGCACTGTTCAGCCAGGTTAACACTCGAGCCCATAAGCGGAATTGTAAATGACTGGCAAATAAGCTATTAATTAAAATGGAAATTGAATCCATCTTATGGGATTTACAAGAGAAATCTGATTTTCATGAGGTCTCTTCTGAGTGTTCACTGAGTGCAGCTGGAGGCAATACTTTAATTTTTATATAATTCAATTCAATAATTAAAATGTTTTTTTTCATAGATTATAAAATATTTACAAAGTCTGAACAAGCCTAGCCAAACTGCTGTTTGTAATAAAACAAAAACAAAAACCCAACTACTAATAGAGCTGCAATTTCGGTTCACTGTCCATTTTTATTCAAAATCTACACGCCCTCAAAATTAGCTAAAATTGGATGTTGAACAGAAAAAAAAGACATTTATGGTCCCGGTCACACGGGCAGGAAACTGCGGGGGGGGGGACGTGGCTGTTAGCCCCGGGGCTAAAAACCGCACGGTTGCTCAAGCAGACCTCCCTATCGAGGTCCGAGGTCCCGTGGAGGTCCCGTGGTCGGGGGAGGTGCCGATCACTCCACAGTCCTACGGCCCGGCAAAGAAGCGGGGCGCAGGGCAAACGGGTTGGTTTTTTTTAAAAAAACGCAATTGTGTGCATGCTCCCTTGGGTGCGTGTGCACATCTGTGGAGACTTTGAAAAAAACCCTTTTTCCGAGGGGACATGGGCGGGCGCCGGAACTACCTCCGGAAACACGATCAAACACCCGCCCTTGCCCCACGGTTTCAGGAAACTAGTACCTCCGAGGTACTAGTTTTGTACTGCGCGTCTTCGGCGGGAAGCCTCGGTTGCGCCACGGAAGCCCGATGCTTCCCAGATGTGCCGGTGAGATCGCACCCGGAAACTCCGCCTATCTTCCGTCCCTCTAGCATGGCTAATGCTCCGTGTGACCGGGGCCGAAATTAGTTTACTACATGAAATCTGTTCTGTTTTAATTTAAAGGAAACATTAAGCAAATTCAAAGGAAATGTACAGAAACTGCAAACAAATATCTACAGCATTAGGTAATCAGGGCAGCTCCCTGGATTGCTAGATGAGGCATAAGATGCAAGGGCTAAATCTTGTATGTGTGTATTTGTGTGTGTGTTTTCCTAAGGGGGTAAGACAGCTTGAGCTGTCTTAGGTCATAATGAGTATGCCTTCCTACCTGAATATAATCAAGAGGAAAGGTCTTAAAGCCACATGTGCTTTAAGAAGGGCTGGTAGCATGCTTCCTTTGGCTGGCTTGGGCACTTATCACGTTACTTTGATGTTTGCAAGACATTGTGTATTTAAGGGTTCCCCAGATTCTGGAAGAAATCTGTCCTGAAGGCTCCTGAGCAGACCTGAAACAGTTCTGTTTCCTGCTGCAACATCTCACTTTCAGCTTTCCAGACTATTCAGAATTAGATAAGGGCACGAACTGGTTCACAAACAACAATTTGGGATGAATCTGGCCAGTTTTTGGTTTGCAAAGTGAAGTTCATGGTAAGTCAACCAGCACAAACTTCCCATGAACTTTCAACCTATTCCTGGAGGTTCATGCCAGTTCATGAACAGATACATTTTCAGACATACTGTCTCCACTCATTCTAAATGTTTACCAAACTTTGTAGCAACATAACTTGGAGGTCATGTAGAGGAGCATCTGGGGGAGTCCCCTGCGACTTTAATGTGTCTAGTTTGCACAGGATCCATTCTATACACTCCTGAACCTGCACCTGTCAAAATGACTGCATGTCACCAAACTCACAGGGGATCTCAGGCTGATTCTCCTCTGCCTGCCCTACAAGTTTGGTGTCCCTAGTGTGAACAGGACCCGTTCTATACAGTCTTGAACCCGCACCTATCATATCTCCAGAAAGCATTTCCCTGAGGCACCTTCTTTGGGGGGATTGTAACTCAGATCCTGTAAATCCAATCCTCACCAAATTTGGAGGGCAGGTAGTGGAGAGTCAGCCAGAGATCCCCTATGAATTTGGTGCCTCTAGTACACCAGGAACGGGACTGTTCTAGTGAACCACGAACATCACAAATTGAACCGGTTTGTTTGGCCCCTAAAAGTTCTTGATGGTTTGTGGTTCCTAAACTGGGTTTGCCACAAAACAAACTGCATCTTCCTGGTTCGTTTTTGTTGTTGTTCAGTTGTGCCCATCCCTATCACATTTACTTATGATTTATTAGGTCTTTATCTCATCTTTCCTCAAAAATGCTCTGGGGATATATATGGTTGTCCTCCCCACATATGATCATCATAATAATCCTGTAAGTTAGGATGATAGATATGAAGTGATCTAAATTTACCAATGGGATAATAGTTTAGACAGACTTTGTGGCCATCACTCCAGTAAACATCAAGAAAACAACAATAAAATAGGAAAGGTCTTGTTGCCATTACGCTAAAGGCGCTCAGGTTCTTTGACTTATGTGGCTAGCCAATAGACAACACAGTGAAAACAATCTTAAAGGCAGTAAAGGGTAATAAAAATATTTATTCAAATAAGGAACCCTCTACAGCTTAATTCAGCCTGAGAGTTCAACAAATAGATGCAAGGAGCAGACTTATATACTTTTTTTTGCTCCTCCTCTCTTTACATCATCACTGACATCACTTAGGCATGCTCAGTTCAGTTCTCTTTGATCAGTCAGTCATCAATTTCATCTTTGGCTCACAAAATGGTAGCTGGCAGAGTTTCTTACTCCTACAACACAGGTGCAGGTAATTAGTCCTAATTTATTGCTTTGTTTATTCCTTTCCCAGTTCTTTGGCTGAACTTCTCAGGCTGAAGTAATGAACTCTGTCAGTTTAGTTCATCACATTTTATTTTATACAGACATTTATACTTGCATCTTGCATATAAGCATCTCTTAAAACATTTTCTAAACTCATTTTAACTAACAAATATACAAAACATGAAGATATATCTTTACAATATCATTCTAAAACATTAAACTTTTTATTTGACGTCTTTACATATTTTAAAATAGCTGATGGCATTGACCTCTCATAGACATCAACTCACTCTTTAGAATTCATTTCTGTCTTCTGGAATATTTTATACAGTTATTTTAAAGAATATTAGCACATTTAAACTGAATATTTCATCAAAATGTGTAATTCAATTTCAACCCAAAAGGAGACACTATTTTACAATACGAGTTTTGTACCTCTAATTGGTTTCTGTAATTGGAGCCAAAAGTAATAATTTAAGGCTTCACCTGTGTCTCCTAATTGTTTCTATGGCATCATCTGCCATATTCCCTTTAAACTTCATAAGGGGATAATTAATTACGTTGTTTTTGTCTTCTTGGAAACTCTTTCAACTTAGTTTCTCTAATTGACCAGTTCACATCTCGAGCTGGCCAGAGTCCATCACACCTGGCATAATGGTTTCTCTTTCCCAGTAAACAGTCTCTTAACAGAACTGAACTTTCTATAGCAAAGCTTTTCAGTTACCTTTAAGTATATATCCTTTTATAGCACATAGAAAAGATTAACCTTTTTAATACATATCTCATACAATAACTTGCCTTAAGCATAGGCTCTTTTTGTTGAAATAAGAGAGAGAGAACACTTGGCAGTACAAGCTTTCCCAATTAGAACTACTCAGTTAAAGGTGCAAAGTAGAATTACTATGCAACACTCAGGAAAACTTAATATAGAAGTATAAGCATAACATGAAGTTAGTACATATATATTTTATAGGCATTGCTTACAGGATTTAATAATCCAATAGGTTAGAATGTACAAACATGATCTAGATTTCTCTCATTTGTCTATATTGAGAGATGCTTTCGAGCAAAAAGCTTCTCTAGCCTTTTCCCCTCTAAAATAGAGGAGAGAGCAATTGGCAATAATTCATGCTCTCTCAATTAGCCACTGCTAGCAAGCAAAGCCTCCTATTATACCTATTAAAGTTCCTTCCTTCTTTAAAAATCATACAGTGCACATATATGTTTATAAACAAATATATTGCTTATGGTTTCTGATGCACAATATGTTAGCAAAAAAGCTGCTTCAAACTCTTCACCTTAGCCTGCCTCAGGTCATCCTGACCTGACTTGGCATAAACAAGCAGGACGCCTGTATTTCAAAAGGCTTCACATAGATATAAATCCAGACCTTTCAGACAAGCATTTAAAGTTGGCAGAACATCACAACATACTCCTTTTTCTCTCATTAAACCAAGTGGTGAAAACATGGCAATTAAAAATAAGTAATGGTTGCAGCATTTTCAGGACTCTAAAGCCGGGTGTTAATTTCTCCAGGAGAGACCCAGAGAGTTTTATTCCAATGATTTCCTTTAAAGCAGGCAATAATCAATATAAAAATCATTTGGGAGCTTGGCTCCTCCTGCAGTCTTGTGGAGCTCTAATTCATTCATCCAAGGCAGATTCTCTAGCAGGGCTAGATTCACCAGCAGAAGACATGTAGAACGGGCAGTAGGACAAACATCCCCATCCCTCAACTATTGCTTTCTAGTGAAAGCAAATGGAGTGAAGGGGCGGGAATGCTGAAGACTCTCCTGCCATCACATTATGCTCATGTAACATTGGGAGTGAAAATATTCCTGGCAACTGGAGAAAATCATGGAATCAGGATGGGTGCTAGAGTCTAAAAAGTGGGCTACATGCAACCATTCCCCCCATAGTCTCTTTTTGCTGGTACTGCTTCTGGTTGTATAATGAATAGTCAAAACTAGGGCCACAAGAATCTTTAATGTGGAATAAGCATTAGAGACTAAACAGAGCAATTAGTCTATCCTTTTTGAAATAATCAGAGACAACTTGAGCAGGCAATTTTTAAAATAAACAAATAAATAAATAAGGGTCATTTCAGACTTCATATGAAAATAGTTTTCTGCAATTTTCCCGTGGTACGAGCATAATTTTTCTGGAGTGGTCAAAGTATCTGTGTGTATGAAAACAGGTGCTGAACATGCCTACAAGAGCCTGGTACTTCTCAGATGTGTTAACGTTGAAACAACTCATGTATGTTTTTTTGTTTGTAAAAATGATTAAGATTTGACTGGAAAAGTTCAATATATAAACTACTTTTACAAATAAAAAGCAAGTACAATACATTTTACATTTTTTTGCTTCTGGCCTTTTTAAATAATATTGCTCATAAACTTTCTGTAATTTGAAATTATCTACCATGTACATGTAATTTGCTTTGCTTTCTGATGTCCGTATAGGAAGAGGCTCATTCTACTCTCAGTCAAACTTATATCTGTCAAGGTTACAAAATGTTATGTTCACACAAATCAACAACTGCAGTCAGTGCACAGTCATAAAGTTTAAGTGCTTACTGACATACTGCTCATTTAACAGCCCAAACTGAAGCTGTAATTATCATAGGATCTATATTTTCTGTTATATTTTTTCAGGACATAAAAGTTGCAATAAATTTTATGAGATTCAATGAAATATCCTACTGGATTAAATTCTGATGGTATAGGAATCTGGAAGCTTGCATATCATCCCAAGCAGCCATCACTGAAACACACACATATTCTATGCTATATATGTACAATGACAATAAAGTATATTACTACTACTATTAACCTATTATTGTAGTACTGAGACTGTAGTTCATATGATTTGGCAAAGGGCGGAGGAAACAACTCAGTATTTTATAGTGGTGGTGTTAGCCAAATTGCTTTTTATTTATAGCAACTGGCAATTATAGATGGGTTCTTGCCAATTTATACCAAGGTCCTGATCCCACCAAGGATTACCAGTAAAAGATTCGAGGCTGTTGTGGTTAAAATAGATGTCTTTTACTTAAAAATATATCTCATACAAACAATACTGATGCATTCACACATTCAATCAAGTTCCTAAGAATTACAGTAGGAAATAAGCAGAGTTGCATTGGCAGGTAGGGGTGATGAAGGGCGATACTTATCTGTCCTGAAACTTGGTTGTTCCAATGAAGAATGGATGGAAAGAAATGGAAACAAAGGGAATCCACACAACCAGAACCAGCCGGAACGTGTGGGTCTCTTGACTATAGATCAAGAGATTAATAGTAGAGGCAAGGGTTGGGGATAGCAAGTGGGACTTAAGAGTAAAAGCAGACAGGGGTTGTTTTGGGGGAATGCTAGCTAGGAGGAGCCAGGTGACTGGTTCTCTCTTGTTATAGGGGGTCCAAGAGGTGGGTGCTACCTACCTGTTAGTCCATCCCAAAAACAATCCTATTGGTTGCAGGTAGGGAGGGAGGTTACCTAGGAGGGATGGCCCATGTAGGCCCCGGTCACACGGGCCGGATACTGCGGGGGGAGGCGTGGCTAATTGCCCCAGTGCAGTTTGATCCGCAATCAGACGTGCTGGCGGCACACCACGGGTCCTTCCCTCGGTGCCGGCAGGTAAACGAGGGACCAGAGG
Source organism: Gekko japonicus (assembly GCF_001447785.1). Classification (NCBI taxonomy): domain Eukaryota; kingdom Metazoa; phylum Chordata; class Lepidosauria; order Squamata; family Gekkonidae; genus Gekko; species Gekko japonicus. Next base: position 302,803 of record NW_015165303.1, on the reverse strand, counting down.
GGAATGCCGCGCGCTGGCGCGATCACACCACGGGCGTCTGGAGGCAGCCTGTGGCAAACGTTTACTAGTACCTTGGAGGTACTAGTTTTTTAACACGCATCATCGACAGGAAGCCACGGGTTAGCCACGGGAGCACTACGCTTCCCAGATGTTGCAGTGTGATCGCGCCCGGAAAATCCACCTATCATCCGTCTCTTTAGCGCGGCAAATGCCCCGTGTGAACGGGGCTGTAGTAACCTAAAACCTTACTTGAAGGATTGGCATCTGAGCATGTGTGAAATCCAGGCGTCAGGATGCTTCCTTGTAATGCTGATGAAGTTGGCCAGTTCCATTGATAACCAAATGTCCATCTGGCAGGAAATGCCAGTTCAGGAACAAAGCAGTTGATGGGTGATACGTGACCACAAGTAGCTTTGCTATGGTGGCTGTCTCTTCCCAAAGTTGTTGTTTCATTGCTCACAATAATGGAGATTTGTGCTTCTTCACCAGGCTGGACAACTGTGTTGCTGAAACTTTATTTACATGTAAGGTATCTGCCAACCTTGCAGTTCGAAAGCAAGAAATTGCAAGTAGATAAATAGGTACCACTTCGGTGGGAAGGTAACAGCATTCCGTGCGCCTTGGTGTTTAGTCATGCTGGCCACATGACCACGGAAATGTCTTCGGACAGCGCTGGCTCTTCGGCTTTGAAACGGAGATGAGCACCGCAACCCTAGAGTCGGATTTGACTGGCTTTCGAGCAAGGGAACCTTTACCTTTACCTTTAAGGTATGTGCAGGCACCCTCTATGTGTGTCATCACAACAGGTGACCTAAAGTGTATGTGCACAGTCCATGTGTAGCAATAAACAGTCCATAAAACAAATATCAGGCATGTTCCTTAACAGTGGTGGAAACTGAACTCTGATGTAGTGATGCTACTCCTCTAATCTGCTGTTCCTGTACATCAAGGGAAAAGGGGCCTGGATTTTTGAAAGCTCAGGCATTGAAACTGGCTGGGGAAAAACTAGACTTTTCTTTAGCATCTTACGGACATTTATCTAATTTATACCTCACCTTTCTCCTTAAAGGGGACCCAAAGTTGCTTACATCATTCTCCTCTCCTCTATTTTATCATCACAGCCAGGGAGGCAGTTTAGGCTGACAGTGTATGCCTGGCCCAAGGTCACCCAGCGAGCTTCCATGACAGACTGGTGATCTGAACCTGGGTATTCCAGATCCTAGTTCAACACTACACAACACCATCAACAAAGTCATGGCCAGTAGGGCCAGTTTACCATGAAGTGATGTGAAACAGGCCCAGTTCAGATGTTACTTGCATGGTGAGGCTGCATCAGCTGGATCTATGCAGCACAGAAACGATGTAAGCTAGTGAGCTGAATGAAGAAGCATGCAGTTACTGGCACTGATTCCAGGGTGGCATTTTCCTGCCTTTGTATGAATAACAACAACAATTATAACAATAATGATTACAGCCACTCCACAAATGGTTTGATTTTTCATTTTAAAAAACCATGAACATATGAAGCTACAACAGGGGTCCTTAACATGGTGCCCACTGACACCTTTCTTGGCGCTCCCCAAGGGTTTTAGAAAGTGGGTGGGCCAGGTGGGGCTTTTGCCTAGCAGGGCTTCTGACGGGCCATTGGAGATATGATGGACTGTGCTTTGGCAGCAGCTGGTACCACAGCACACGTATCTTTACTGTGTGACTGAAGGTAAGCTGCAGGAGCCATTCTGTAGCTGGCTCCACTTCCTGTGGCAGCCATTTTGTGGCTGCGTACACCAAACCAAAGGTTCTGGCAGCCTCAAAAAGGCTGGAGACCCTTGAGATACAGAGTTAGACCACTGGTCTATTTAGCACTTTGACTGGCAGCAGCTATTAGGGTCTCAGATGATATTGGTAGGTATTTTGAAAGGCCATCCTGTGCTTGAGAACTTTACGGGAAAGATGCCAGGGACTGAGTCTTGGTCAGGGACCTTCTGCATGCAACACTTGCGCTTTGTATTCTACCAGAGAATCTCTTCCACAGGTGAAGAGGAGCAGACGGAATAGGAATGTCTAGGTTTGTGATCTGGCAAAGCCTCTAATGTCTTCATGAGAGACAAAATCCACCAGGTACAGCTTTGCTTTACTGCATTTCCATGCTCGGATCAGTCCATCTGTTGAATGCCTGTCATCTATCTGGACATCCCCATAAAACCCCACAGCACTTACATCACAGCGTCTGAGAGGGTCACTTTGGGGGCAGCTAGGTAAATCCTAGATTCCCCCTTTCCCACATAAGCTAACATAATTGTCCGCTGACCCGCCCCTGAGCGGGTCGTCGGGTGACATCACGCCCAGCGTCTCACCGAGGCCCCTGACGTGGGCTGCCGCGGCGTCCACCCGGCATCACCCGAAACGGGTCAGGCGGCGGGATGCTGGGGAGGGATGCGTGGCCGGGGCGCGTCACGGTGGGGGTGGGCGCCCTTCGAGCTCGGGATAAATGGCCGGTAGCAGAGCCGGCACAAGGGAGACGCGTTGAGCTCCTCAGGCCGGCAGCAGCTTGGAGACGGGAAGACGCCGTCTGTGCTGCGAGAAGGGAAGGCACGTCGAGCGCGGGAGAACCGAAGAAGAAAGTGGCCGAGTGAAGGGTGCGGCGACTGGGGCAGGAACTCGGAGGAGCACATTCTGCCGCCAGCCCTTTTCTCGCGCGGCTCTCTGAGGGCCGGCGCCCGCCTTTCGCAGCAGGGCTGCTGCAAACTTCCCCTGAGAGGATCTGCGGGAGAAGGCGGCGCGTTTGGTTCTGAGCAAGACAGACAGCGACGTGCTCCCCAAAGGCGGCGAGGTAAGAGAGAGCGGAGATCTTGCGCCCCCTTTTCCTTGTCGCCCGAACGCTCTC
>NW_015165303.1:281909-299866 GCF_001447785.1 Gekko japonicus | reverse complement strand
CCCAAGAAGCAACCTGGTCCCGGGGGGGGGGGGGGAGGTCGCAGTCGCAGACAGTCATCACTGCACAGCTGCATTTCTCGCGGGAAAGTGCGCCTGCTGAGACAAGTGAGGCAAAAATGGAACCTGATACAAGCTTGCGAAAATGCCCTGATATCAAATGTGGTACCTTGTAATCTTTTGGAGCATTGGCTCTTTTAGCATAAGAAAAAACACTTTTTGAGCTAAATTTATCATGTGACTGAAATAGAAAGTATTATTCATATTTATAGGAGTGGAACCACTGAAATCAATTTCTGCTCTAAAGTGATGCATGATATTGTTCAATACTGCTCCTCCTCCACCTCTCCCCCAATAACTTAGTCCATAACTTTGCTACATGCAGTTTTGAACAAAGATGAGGAAACATTGGTGTGATTTCTTCCTTTTCAAACTAAGTAGTCTTTTTGAAATAACAATTTAATACTTGCAAGTTCAGCTAATTTCTGTGAGATGTACGTGTTGCATAACTATTGCAGAGTTGCACCCAAAGAACTATACAAAACATTTGCTGGTAGAATTTTTGAGAACACCAGTATAGTTTGAGTTACTCATTGAAAAGACATCAGGTAATTTATTACTTGTACTGCAAAATAAATTTAACTTGTGACTTAGATGTCTTAAAAGTCTTGAATTCTCTTGTAATGTGGAGCAAAGTATGACACAAACCAGCCAACACTGAATATCTTAGTGCCACTAGTTTCTGTGGGTGAGTTAAGCATGTGCTTAAATCTCTCCCACTTAATTCAGTGGCACTTTTGGCTGGATTGTGCATTTTTGTTTTAAAAAAGGACTCTATATTCTTATTTTAAGTTTATCCTGCAGTTTTAAAATATTTTGAAAAGTTGGTATTGTAAAAGGACAGAATTAATGTGTTAATTCTATGACTGGTTCGTTTTAGTATGTTCATGGGGATAATGTGTTTTTCATGCGCTCTGTCGAATGAGCATTGAAGTACAGCCCGCTTAGTACACTCTTCATTTCATGAATCTAAAGATATATTGTTTCAAGCCCACAGTGTCAATGTTGAGTGTCTGCATAAGCTGGCTCCTTAGTCTCCCTAGATACCACCTTGGTAAACTGGTCTTTAAAGCATCATTTGACTCTTGTTGCTCAGTTATTAATTCAAGTCAGCCCTTATACTTCAAAATCACCTCACTCTCTTTTGTTGTTACAGCCTGCATACCTGGAAGAAGGTTTTCTCTTGGAGTTAACCCAGAGGAGTTTTGAGATCATTCATGATGAAACAAGTAGCAGAGGAATGGTTCAAAGTAACTGCTCTGCTATGCATAGCTCAAGCAGTTTCTTCCATGGTACTTCCCAATGCAACACTTTTTGAAAAGTTGCTGGAAAAATACATGGATGAGGATGGAGAATGGTGGACTGCTAAGCAAAGAGGGAAAAGGGCTATCACAGACAGTGATATGCAAAGTATCTTGGATCTTCATAATAAATTACGCGGTCAGGTTTATCCCCAAGCTTCAAATATGGAATATATGGTAAGGATGTATTGCTGCTGGGTTCCAGAAAGTACAAATTAAATTATTTTTGTATTGTAGAACATAAAAATATTATGCTTGATGTTGATCTGTTCTAGACTATGTGTTTGCTTCTTATATTTCATGAAGTGATACTTCATGAAGTGATCATGAAGTGATATCATAGGAACATGTATTTTTCTTGTGGACTCTACTCTTTGTTCCAGAAATATTGACAGCTCTTCTCCGTTCCAGATTTTGTAAAAAATAATATTTAAATAATTGATGAATGTCTGACATGACATTATATGGCATTATGACACAATATTTTCAAGGACCTGTAAATTAAGGCCTTGATTTATCCAAAAAAGTACACTTTAGTCTTACTGATTTAGTTAGAAAGATTTAGCATCCCAATGAAATTTTAATGACGTAAAACTGTTGAACTAAAGAGCCAGTTTGGTGTAGTGGTTAGGAGTGAGGACTCTAATCTAGGAGAACTGGGTTTGATTCCCTACTCCTCCACATGCAGCTGCTGGTGTGACCTTGGGACAGTTACAAGTTATTTTATTTATTTATTTATTTAACTTTAGACTTTATATCCTGCTCGAACCCTCTTTCTCAGGGGGTCTCTGAGCGGCTTACATGTGGTGCTAGTCACACAGTTTTTCCCTAACTAGGGCCACAGAGTTTGTAGGGGTGGGGTTACCTATCAGCACCCCTGTGCTGGTGGTTGGGATGTTCGTTCTTGGCTCGGCCCTCGGCACTCCACTTGGCACTCCGCTCGTCCCGGCGGGCTCCCATTTCGACGTTCGGCGACAGTTCTTCCTTCGGGGCGCACGATTCACGTTTTCCTCCGGCCCCAGCAACGTCCTTCCGGCTCCGCTGCACCAGAGTCCGACGTCACCGTGTGCCCGTCTCAGCGGCAGCCGCCTGGAGCTGTTCTCTCATGAGCAGTTCTCGAAAAAGCTCTCTCAGCCCCATCTTCTCTCATGAGCAGTTCTTGAAAAAGCTCTCTCAGCCCCATCTACTTCACAGGGTGTCTGTTGTTGGGAGGGGAAGGGAAAGGAGATTGTAAGTCTCCTTTCCCTTCCTTCAGGTAGTGAAGGGTGGGGTATAAATCCAATCTCTTCTTCTTCTAAACTGTTTCCAAAATTTACAGGTCCTTGGAAAATCTTGTAATAAAATGCTGGATAATGTCCTGTTGGACAGTTGTCATGCGTTGCTGTAGGACCTAAGTTTGTAAATATAAACTGTACAAAGCTCGAATTTTTTTGGGGGGGGAAGTGTCTGCAAGATCAATTTTTGCTTTTCAGAGTGGCCATCCACCTGGTATGATATTTAGAAACATACACAGCAGCTCATAGATAGGCTCAGCCTCTCACAGGAAGATAGGATGGACTATCTAGAGAGGTGGCATTTGGTCTGCTCCCAGTTCTCTGCCCAATGAACAAGCTACTGCTTTTGTGTGAGATATAAGATTCCATGCACCCAACAGTATTATGTAATCTTAATTTAGGTACTTAATGGGATTAATTATCACAACTTGCATGTGAGGACTGGGAAGAGGACAATTAATATGATTGTTTTTTGGGGGGGGGTTATGGTTCATTCCCAAAAGTTTAACTCCTTGGAGCTATCACTTGGTGATTAGGATGAGAGAGGAACATTTTTAACAATTGCTTTTTTATTAATTACAAGGAATAAGGCCCATTGTGGAAATAAATACAACGAGATCTAGAAAGAGGCTCTGGGAGAGTGCTCGGGCTTTGGGCAAACAGTGTCAAGTTGCTGTGGTGACCTCAACAGGGTATAATGACAGAGTCCACTGTTTTCTCCAGAGGAACTGATCTCTGCTACCTGAAGAGCAGTTGTAATTTTGAGTGATCAATAGTCCTCACCTGGAGATTGGCAACAATTGTTACCCAGGATGAAATGGCTGGTTTGGAGGGTGGAGTCTATCGCATTCTATCTGTCTGAGGTCCCACCCCTCCGCAAACCCCACCCTCTTCAGGCTCCACCCCTCAAATGGGGTGAGTTTGAGGTGTGGAATGCAGTGAAGTCCAATCAGCTTCCATATGCAAAAGACCTTGAAGGTTCCATATGCAACTGACATTCCAACTGCCTTGCGGGGAGGGGGGTGAGTTTGAGGTGTGGAATGCAGTGAAGTCCAATCAGCTTCCATATGCAAAAGACCTTGAAGGTTCCATATGCAACTGACATTCCAACTGCCTTGCGGGGAGGGGGGTGAGTTTGAGGTGTGGAATGCAGTGAAGTCCAATCAGCTTCCATATGCAAAAGACCTTGAAGGTTCCATATGCAACTGACATTCCAACTGCCTTGCGGGGAGGGGGGTGAGTTTGAGGTGTGGAATGCAGTGAAGTCCAATCAGCTTCCATATGCAAAAGACCTTGAAGGTTCCATATGCAACTGACATTCCAACTGCCTTGCGGGGAGGGGGGTGAGTTTGAGGTGTGGAATGCAGTGAAGTCCAATCAGCTTCCATATGCAAAAGACCTTGAAGGTTCCATATGCAACTGACATTCCAACTGCCTTGCGGGGAGGGGGGTGAGTTTGAGGTGTGGAATGCAGTGAAGTCCAATCAGCTTCCATATGCAAAAGACCTTGAAGGTTCCATATGCAACTGACATTCCAACTGCCTTGCGGGGAGGGGGGTGAGTTTGAGGTGTGGAATGCAGTGAAGTCCAATCAGCTTCCATATGCAAAAGACCTTGAAGGTTCCATATGCAACTGACATTCCAACTGCCTTGCGGGGAGGGGGGTGAGTTTGAGGTGTGGAATGCAGTGAAGTCCAATCAGCTTCCATATGCAAAAGACCTTGAAGGTTCCATATGCAACTGACATTCCAACTGCCTTGCGGGGAGGGGGGTGAGTTTGAGGTGTGGAATGCAGTGAAGTCCAATCAGCTTCCATATGCAAAAGACCTTGAAGGTTCCATATGCAACTGACATTCCAACTGCCTTGCGGGGAGGGGGGTGAGTTTGAGGTGTGGAATGCAGTGAAGTCCAATCAGCTTCCATATGCAAAAGACCTTGAAGGTTCCATATGCAACTGACATTCCAACTGCCTTGCGGGGAGGGGGGTGAGTTTGAGGTGTGGAATGCAGTGAAGTCCAATCAGCTTCCATATGCAAAAGACCTTGAAGGTTCCATATGCAACTGACATTCCAACTGCCTTGCGGGGAGGGGGGTGAGTTTGAGGTGTGGAATGCAGTGAAGTCCAATCAGCTTCCATATGCAAAAGACCTTGAAGGTTCCATATGCAACTGACATTCCAACTGCCTTGCGGGGAGGGGGGTGAGTTTGAGGTGTGGAATGCAGTGAAGTCCAATCAGCTTCCATATGCAAAAGACCTTGAAGGTTCCATATGCAACTGACATTCCAACTGCCTTGCGGGGAGGGGGGTGAGTTTGAGGTGTGGAATGCAGTGAAGTCCAATCAGCTTCCATATGCAAAAGACCTTGAAGGTTCCATATGCAACTGACATTCCAACTGCCTTGCGGGGAGGGGGGTGAGTTTGAGGTGTGGAATGCAGTGAAGTCCAATCAGCTTCCATATGCAAAAGACCTTGAAGGTTCCATATGCAACTGACATTCCAACTGCCTTGCGGGGAGGGGGGTGAGTTTGAGGTGTGGAATGCAGTGAAGTCCAATCAGCTTCCATATGCAAAAGACCTTGAAGGTTCCATATGCAACTGACATTCCAACTGCCTTGCGGGGAGGGGGGTGAGTTTGAGGTGTGGAATGCAGTGAAGTCCAATCAGCTTCCATATGCAAAAGACCTTGAAGGTTCCATATGCAACTGACATTCCAACTGCCTTGCGGGGAGGGGGGTGAGTTTGAGGTGTGGAATGGAGTGAAGTCCAATCAGCTTCCATATGCAAAAGACCTTGAAACGCTGGGCGGGACTGCACAAAGCAGCCAGTCAACCCAGCCAGCGTCTTCTGACTGACAGTTCTTGCGGCCAAACACTAAAGGTGTGCAGTTTGGAACGTTGGAGCCCACTATGGCTTTATATATAAGGGAGAGATTCTTAGTCATCTTTGGAGTTTATTGTCATAAACAGGGGTGTCATATATATAAAATGAATGATCAAGTTTCATGTTTTGTGGCTGTAATGGTAGGTACCTGTTTCTTGGTAGGAGAAAACAGCTTCTCACCTGCTAAAATGGACCTTACTCCATTGGGAGCTGCTCTAGGATGGCTGCGGCAGTCACTTGGAGTTACTCTGAATGCAGAACAGCTCTCAAACACCACCATCACTCAACCCAGGCTCAGGGGTGGGGAGTGGGGCCTGAAGCCATGTGAACTGGGCAGTGGTGGAGGGAGATGGGATTCCCCTTCCTGCAAATCTCATGGGTGGAAGGAATGGGGGAGTGCTGGAGTCCTCGCTACCTGCCTGCTGGAAGGGAATTGGGTTGCATGAGTCCTCACTGTGCCTCACCACCAAGATGTCACCCAGGGAATCAGGTGGGGAGGTACAGCACTCCTTGCTGTCCGCCCCCCCCCCCCCGCTGAGCTGGCAGTGAGGGAGCCATGTGGCGGCAGCAGCAGTGGTGGTGGTGGTGGGGTGGCTGGGATCCATGCCAGCCCACCAGCAGTGATAGTGGGGGAAGGGGTTTCCCCGTGAGTATTGCTGGTCCCCAATTGCGTATTCTAATAGTCAAGTCAGCCAGATCCGAGGAAACTTAAATCTGGTTATTGGAGCTGTGAACAGGCAAGACAGATCTTTCTACAAACCTGAAAAATGCCCAAGGTTGCAGAAAAATCTGAAACCTAAAAGAAATACATTAGGAGGGCTAAAAAAACAACCAAAATGATAAAAGGGGTACTTGTACCTTCAAAAAACAGAATCCCTCAGTGGTAGTTGCTGGACAACCACAGAATTCTAGGATTGATTTCTCTCAGTAAAAGTCAGGGGGAGGGGGCAGGGCCCTTTCCAGGATTGTCTTGGCCTTTGAGGAAAGACTCCTTGGAACCAGACTGGGCAGCAGCCACTGAGTTACTTGATATCACCTGACTGCATGAGTCACCCAGGCCTAGCTGCTTGCTGCTGTTCAATAGCAGACACCCTATGAAAGCCAGTACAGTGCAGCGGTTGAAGCTTCAGAGTAGGGTGTGGGAGACCTGGGTTTAAATTACCAGTCTGCCATGGAAGCTCACTAGGTGATATGCCAGTCACTTTCACTCTAACTTCTCTCACAGGATTGTTTTGAGGACAAAAAGGAGAAGAGGAGAAAATATAAGCTGCTTTGCTTCACTATGTAGAAAGCTGGGGTATAAATGAAGTAAATAATAAATATAGCTGAAGATGGGAGGCAGATAAAAGGTAGGTAGGTGAATGACTGAGAAGAACAGAAAGGCAGGAAAAGGAAAGAGGATATGGTGGTTGCCAGGAGGAGAGAAAGAGGAAATTGTGTGAGGACAAGGATACTGGGGGAAGTGTGGTGATGCCCCCACAAGTCCTTGCAGGTTCCCTACCCCACAACTGAGTGATAGTTTCCCTAGGCAGAGGCAGGGCCGGCCCGAGGTTGTCCTGCGCTCTAGGCAAGCGCAGATGCCAACCTCCCAGCGGGGCCTGGAGACCTCTCCCCCGGAACCAAGCAGGCTGGGAGGAGAGTCACTCAGATTAGAGTCCGCTCCTAACCACTAATTCCTGGGGGTGGGGAGGCGACCGCAATGTTGGCGCCACTGCCAGCCTGGAGGAGGGGATTGGAGAGGGGGGTCTCCCGGGGGTCCGTCCCCACGCGCCCGCGCCCTCCCTCCGTCGCCCTCACTGGCCTTGCCATGCCAAGCGCTGGCTCCTTCCTGCCTGCCTTTGCCGCCGCCGGGGGGCTCACAGCAGTGGCAGCCTCCTCCTCCGCACAGCCCTGAACTCACCCGCAGCAGCGCAACCGCCAGCTCCCCATGGCCGGGTGCGCCGGAGTTGCCCCCGTGCCTTGAAAAGGCGAGGAGGCGAGGAGAGAGAGTTTGCATGCGAGGGGGCGATCCAGGCCGCAGCAGCAGCGCCGCCGCCAGCTTGGCTCCCCATGGCCAGGCGCTCCGGAGTTGCCCCCATCCCTTGAAAAGGCGAGGAGGCGAGAGAGGCGGGGAGAGAGAGCTTGGGGGGGATCCAGGCTGCATCAGCAGCAGTGCCGCCGCCTCCCCATGGCCAGGAGCGCCAGAGTTGCCCCCGTGCCTTGAAAAGGCAAGGAGGCGAGAGGCGGGAAGAGAGAGCTTGGGGGGCGATCCAAGCCGCGGGGGACCACACGACACCCCCTGCGCAGCCTCGTCCCCCTCCTCCGGCCCTGCCTCTCAGCTGCTGGCCCCCTCCCTCCCTCCCCCCTTTCACTTGCCACTGAAGTGGCTGCCGGGCCTCCTCCTCTTCCACCGGGGCAGCGCACTGAGCGCATGCCCTGCGCAGAGGGAGGGAGGGCGGCGGAGGGGATGCCGGCAGCCAGCCCCATCCTGGTGCTGCCCATTCTGCGCGCCCCTCCGCTGCCGTTCCCGCTGTCCAGCCCCGTTGCCCCGCCGCGGACACCCAGGAGCGCCTGGATGGCGCGCAATCTGGGGAGAGGCGACTGTTGGTTGGGGGCGGCCTCTCCGAGTCTGGGCGAGAGGTTGGCTCTGAGGCCCCACCCCCCCAGGGCATGCGGCACCGGAGGGAAGGGAGGCAGGAAGGAAGGCGGGTGGGCGGGAGGCAGAGCGGAGGCCTCAGAAGGTGGTGGACCTTGGCGAAGCCGGCGGCAGCTGGCTGGCCAAGGGGGCGCTGCTGTGCTTGGTTCCTGCGGCCGCCCCTGCCTCTCCTCCCACGCCCTAAGGGCCGACCCACGCTCTAGGCGAACGCCTAGTTCGCCTAGCGGGTGAGCCGGCCCTGGGCAGAGGCTGCTGGCAGGTGGGGAGGGAGGAAAAGGTGAAGACAGAAGGGTACATAAAGGGAGGTTGGCTGTTGAATGGGAAGGAGAGAAGGAAGTAGGAAAAGTGGAGAGGCTATGGGGGCCTTCAGGAAAGGGAAATAGTGGGGATTGGTGAAAGGAGATGCTCCCTACAAGTCCTCACAGGTTCCTACAGGAAAGCAGTCACCCATATCTAAGGTGACTCAGAGCTGTAAACAGGCAAGACAGATCTTTCTACAAAGCTGAACAATACCCCAGGCTTGCAGAAAAATCTGAAATTAAAAAAAACAACACATTTGGGGGTTTACATTTGGAGTACAGGAAAGCAAGATCAATAATCTGGTATGTCCACTGCAGTTATTTATTGTGTAATATATTTCTGTACCACATTCTCAACAGAGATACTGAGGCAGGTTCCAATGATTAAAATACATTCAACCAATGAACTATAATAAAAGAAACCAATAGCAGCCTTAAAATCAAGCCAAAAAGAACAGCCAGAATAGTAGTTCAGCTTTCAGTTTCACCAGTCAAAGTAGCAACATGAAGACCCAAACAACAATGGCTGTATAATGTGTACATAATGTTATAACCAATTAAATTAGGCAGAATCATCACATTAATGATTTAAAATGCCCAGGTGAACAAAATGTTTAGCTTGGCTCTCAAAAGTTATTATTGTAAATTTGGTTTCAGGCACAGGTTTACAGTGTTCCTGTGTTACTGGAACAGCAGGAGAACTGTTTGCATGTGCTCACTCTTGTCCTCTGTCCTTCTGGCAATGTCTTCAGACAGAGAGGAACTACATTGGTTGTTGGAATGACATAATTCCTTCCCACTACAGCATTTCCCTTCAGTTGCCATGCCATTTCAGCAGCATATGAATTGAGCTTTTAGAGATGGCAGATGTGTTGATGCAGAGAGTGGGACAGGCTGGGGTGGAGTTGTCTGAGGCCACAGAACCAGGACTTCTAAGGGTCCATAACTAGAGTAAAGGAGAAGACTTTGGCACACGTACCAGCTCACTACCAGCTGCTGTGATACCATTTTTCAAAGGTTATATATGTTGACCCAAGCCTGGGCTCCAAGGCATTTTGCCATTTAGAATTGATCAGTTAGTACATAGATTTTTGTGGTAATTGGCCTCACTTCATCTTTCAGCTTCACTTGTTTCAGAAATCATTATTGCCTTTTGACAGTATGGTCAGTGACCGGTAGTGAGTATAAATTAATTTATTATCAAAGTTACCATTGCTACATCAAATAAACCGGGTGCAGGATGCAACAAATGGAAGATAATGTGGTGCTTCCATATAACTGCTTTATATAGTGATCGTAGTGCTTTTTTCAGTGATTGTTGCATTCTTTCAGGAGTCTGGAAGGCTGGTGTGCAGATATTCATACTTTAACCATGTCAAAAGTGCTATAATTCATGTTGATTGCATATAGTCCAAACATAATGATGCTATTATTATGCAAATTCCGTTTGCTTGTTTACTGAAAAGCTTCTTGTTTTGCTGAAATATCCCTTTAATAAAGCAAGGATGGTTATATCACTCATAGCTGTGTTTGGTTGGAATTGCTGTTATGAAGCCTTATTTTCAGAAGATTTTCATCACTATGCAGTATACAAAGTCTAAATGGAAGAGCTTGCTTTTGAATGCATAAAGAAATATTTTCTGACCATTAAAGCTTACATAGTACCTGTAATATTTTAATTCACAGGTTTCAAGAACATCATGCCACACCTACAGCTGTAAAACAGGGTCACACATAAACTAATTTTTATAAGGTTATTATATTGCTGTGACTTCAATTTTGTAACTGAACTTCGAATGTAGGATCGTTACCATGTTCAGTCACTGTAAATATTTGGGAGGAAGAATGATGCTTGTGGACCAAGTGACAATTCCTATATTTTGAGTTAGGCTTTTCCAGGGATATGATCATAGCTGTAGCTTATTATAAAGGAGCAGCATGATAGTAATAAACTTATAATGAAGTAGAGGTGTACATTTTGATATACCTATATAAATTACTTGTTTTGGGTAGAGATGTAAAATTTCTAGACATTTTGAAGCCATAGGAGAAAAACTTTTTTTAAAAAATGGAAATTTGGGGGGAAATTGAAATAGATGCAATGCTTACTGTCCTATCAAACCTAAACTAACTAATTTTATTGACAACACAAAATACATCATTTATAACTTACTTGGCATATTAAACTCACAATATTTGACATATTTATGGAATTTAAAAGTTACAAATGCCTAAGTTTTCTGCAAATAAAATTGCAAATGCACTCAATAGTTGAGAGAAAGCTGCAAGCAAATGCCCCCTCTACAACCTTAGCACATATACCTTAATTTTTGCTATCTGAAAAGTAGTAAAAATAGGAGTTAAACAGAAAATGTGTTTAATAACATAAAATATATTATTTGGTCAGAAAAAGGGTCATACAAAGGGTCAAAAATAATATTTACATAGCTAGTTGTAGTTTCATTTAGATGTTGCTGCTTCCAGTTTGGTGTAGTAGTTAAGTGCATGGACTCTAATTTGGGAGAACCAGGTTTGATTCCCCACTCCTCCACTTGCAGCTGCTGGATGACCTTGGGCAAGCCATAGTTCTGTCAGAGCTGTTCGGGAAAGAACAGTTCTCAATAGAGCTTTCTCAGCCCCACCTACCTCACAGGGTTTCTGTTGTGGGGGAGGGGAAGGGAAAGGAGTTTGTAAGCTGCTCTGAGACTCCAAGTGAAGGGTGTCCTTCACCCTTCCAATAAATCCAATCTCCTCCTCCTCCTCCTCCTCCTCCTCCTCCTTCCATGGCAGAGAGGTCAGTTCTTAATGAAATGTTCCGTTTTCCTGTGAGGCTTTGGCATGGTTTCTGTCCCACCTTTTGATCTTCTTTCCCTCCAGCAATATAAGGCAATAAGCTACTTGTTACCCAATCTGTGTCTATATGTGTCACAGTGGTTTGATGGAGAGGTGAAAGGTGAACCACAAGGGAAGAGTCAGGCCAAAAAGACAACAGAAGCAAGGGAAGCCCTGCATGCTCCCCTTAGGAAGACTAGGTATCCTTCCCTCCCCTTTGGAAAAGGGCTGTGGCTCAGTGGTAGAGCATCTCCTTGGCATGCAGAAGGTCCCAGGTTCAAATTCTGGCTGTTCCAGTTAAAGGATGTGAAAGACCTCCACCTGAAACCCTGGTCAGCTGCTGCCAGTCTAAGTAGACAGTACTGATTTTGATGGACTAAGGGTCTGATTTAGTATAAGGCGGCTTCATGTGTTCTAGGTACAGAAGTGCATCTTGTATTTAAGGGCTGTATATTTTTAAAAGCATGCCCATCTTGTCTTTGAAAGCATTTCATTCATTCTAAAAGTGAAAATATTTCATAGGAGTTTTTTTCAGTACTTACCAAACTTTACAGTTTTTCCACTGGAAATAAAAAAAAAAAGATATCTGGGAAAAATGGAAAAAAATTTCCCCCAATTCCCCCACCCCATGTTTCACATCTCTAGTTTTGCATCAGTTTGGGAATATCTGAAATTACCTAAACACTCCTGAATTTCTGGGAATAACGATAATTTGTCTCCTGAAATTTCAGGAGTGTTTGGATCTTAGGAGGCAAAGGAACAGAGAGGAAGTGCCCCTGGCAAATATTACAAATTGGTACAAAGCACACCCTATCAGTGAGAACTGAGGGGGGAAGTAAACTAGATAGAGACAAGGTTGTTTTACTTTTTGAAATGATTTAGAATGAAATTGATTTGTAATAACACAACTTAAGGTAAAAACAGGTAATAGCCCTGCTCCAAGGAATACTAGGGTCCTTTCTTGGAGGTAGGCAATGGCAAAACACCTCTGATTGTCTCTTGTTGTGAAACCCCCATGGGGTTGCCATAAGTCAGCTGTGACTTGACAGCAAAACAAACAAACAAGGAAATATGGGATATCTACTTCAGACTATGTGCCAAGGTGGGGGGGGGAGGCATTCTTCCAAGCAGAATTTTAAACTGCATCACTTCACATATTACAAAGTTCCTGTGTTTGTTGTTGGATAGCACAAGGCTATTGCATCAGATGTTCAGTGAGAGTTCCCCCCCCCAGACTCATGCATGCCCCCTTTTCCTTATGACCTTGGCACAATAGTGACCCTGTGGATCTACTATTGGTTCTATTGTGAAATGTACATGTGCCACTTAAGTAACATGATTTAGCAAACAGAACTACCAATGGCTCCAGGAAACTGAATAGTGCAGGGGGGGGAGGCTGAAGCAATTTTCTATTCACATGCCATGGTCACAAAGAGAAAAGGGCATGTGTGAGTCAAGAAGACACTAAATGCTCAATTCCCACTGAACATGTGATGCAAAGTCCTATTTGTCAACAAACCTGAGGACTTTGTAATGGGTGAAGTAGCCCTCATCAACACCTTATATACTCAGTTTGAGTCCAGTGGCACCTTTAAGACCAACAAAGTTTGCCCAGAATTAAACTTTGTTGGTCTTAAAGGTGCCACTGGGCTCAAACTTTGTTCTATTGCTTCAGACCAACACAGCCACTCATCTGAACCTTATATACTCAGTTACACAGACAGAACTTTCTGTTAGGCTTAGCCATTAACTCTCCGCTCTAACTGACCACTTCCAAATAGCAAAATCCAATTGTCAAAGGACTCTCTCCTTCCCAACCCCACATCTTGTATTGGTTGTTGGCACTCCGCCACCATTGACTCCACTGTTGCTAATAATTTTTTGTCTCCTTTCTCTGTTCTATTCATAAACATGTAGCAAGGACAAGGTACAAATTAATAGGGGGGAAAATCCTGAAAGCACCACAAACTGTGTATGGACCCAATTTTCAAATTAAAAACAACAATGGAAGATTTCTAGTTTATTAGTTCTGCCTCAGAAATGCCACCAGGTAGTTTGGACCTCCAAGATCCAAATTGCTGCCTGACTGCAGAACATTTTGGAAGCACTGCTAATATTTAGGAAGAGGGAAGACCAACAACTGTAGGGGGGAAAAAGATTTATTTCATGAAGTGGTGGACACAAGATTTTTAAAAAATGTTAGAATGAATCTGTGCATTCTTGGCTTCAACCGACTTTGGTTACAAATATGTCTATGTATATATATATAAGCCACAGTTGAAACTCCATCCTACATGGATTTCAAGAAGAAAGATTAAAATGTTTGTGGTGACATTCTGGTCCACCTACTGGTTGTGGTACTGCACATGATCAATTCTTATCCTGAATAAATTCCGTTTGCTGGCTTACTGTGTTGGTAAGTGAAATGCACATAGGATTTAATCATTTCCAACATTTAGCAGTCTGTGATGTAGCTGAGAGGCAGTGTCAACACAAGAAGAAAGAGGTGCTAAAAGTGCCAGAGCAGAAATATGTTTCTGGGGTTTGGATCCTAACCTTCTCTTCTCTTCTATTTATTTATTTATTTAATTCGATTTATACTTGTGAGAGTGATTTTTTTGGTGATTTATCGTTTACCACTAAGAACCCTATGCTGTTTCTGAGGATACTTTGACTTCCAGGGGCATGATTTCAGGGGGAACAGCAGGCTGTAGTAGAAGCAAGGAAGTGGGGAAATTTCTCATGTAGCGCACTTCCGCTTATCCTAAATGGGGTCTGCCCCAAGAACTTTATCTTTCATCGTGTACATTTTCCTGGAAAAATCAGGTTCAGCAACTAGGACTGCAAGCCTTAAGTGGCATATTAAATCATCTTTAGTCAGAGGTCATTTGGGATAACAACATTTACTAAATGGGACTGAAATGAATTTTAACCATTATGCTCACAGAAATAGATGAAAGCATATAGGCAATGCCAGGTAAAAACTCAGAAGTAGGGATGGGCACAAACTGGCTCATGAGCTAAACTTCATGACAAATTTTGGTCAGTGCATGGCTCGCAAAGTGGAGTTCATGACAGGCCAACTAGCACAAACTTTCCATGAACATTCAAGCTGTTCATGGAGGTTCATGCCAGTTCATTAACAGATACAGTTCCAGACACTCTCTGTTCAATCTAAATGTTTACCATGCTTCAAAACAACAGGAGGGGCGGGACTTGAAGGGCATGTAGAGGAGCATCTGGGGGAGGTCCCCCGTGACTTTGATGTCTCTAGCTTGCACAGGGTCTATTCTATACACTCCTGAACATGTGCCTGTCAAAATGACTGGCTGTCATTTTGACAGTTGCAGGATCAAGTGTGTATAGAATGGATCTTGTGCAAGCTGGAGACACCAAACTCACAGAGGGCCTCCGGTTGACTCTCCTCTATTGCCCGCCATGTTTGATAAGAATTGGATTTATGGGGCCCAAGTTACGGCCCCCCGAAAAAGGTGCCCCAGAAAAGTGTTTTCTAGGGAAATGACAGGCAGTAATTTCCCCAGAAAGCACTTTCCTGGGGGCACCTCCTTTGTGGGGCTTTAACTTGGACCTGTAAATCTAACCCTCACCAAATTTGGAGGGCAGGTAGAGGAGAGTCAGCTGGAGATCCCCTGCAAGTTTAGTGTCTCTAGTACTCGGAGGGGGGTTTCTAGTGAATCAGGATCCTTACAAATCAAACCAGTTCATTTGGTCCCTAAAAGTTTGTGGCAGTCAACATTTTCTTGGTTTGTGCTGATCCCTACTTGGAAGCCGGAGAAGCAGAAAGTAACACTTCTAGTGGTCAAGAGAAGGGGTTTGATTCCCTTCATTCTTATATCTTTTCATCATGTCGGGGACAGAGGGTGGCACTGGGTGAGAGGGTCTTCCCGCAGTACACACTAGAATGTGGAGTGCCGCAGGGGGGCGATCTTCTCGCCAATGTTATTTAACATCTATATGCGCCCCTCGTCCAATTAGTCCGGAGTTATGGGCTGGGCTGCCATCAGTATGCTGATGACACTCAGCATTATCTGTTAATGGACAGCCATCCATCTTCCGTTCCTGGAAATCTGACTGAGACTTTGGGTGCTGTGGCTGGATGGTTGCGGCAGAGTCGACTGAAGTTAAATCCATTGAAGACGGAGGTCCTATACCTGGGTCTTGGGGGTTGGATGTGGGCACCAGGCTTCCCACTCTGGAAGGGACACCTCTGGTGCCGGCCCAGTTGGTGAAGAGCCTGGCAGTAACACTGGATACCACCTTATCTATGGAGGCCCAGGTTGCTGCAGTCGCAAGATCTGCATTTTTCCATCTTAGACAGATCAGGCTACTGAAGCCCTATCTCTCCCCTCAGGACTTAGCTGCGGTGATCCATGCAATGGTCACTTCCAGGCTTGATTACTGCAGTTTGCTCTATGCAGGCTTACCCTTGAAGTTGCACCGGAAATTACAGCTGGTACAAAATGCGGCGGCACGCCTGCTGATGTCGACGCCTGTGCTCTGTTAGCTGCATTGGTTGCCAGTTGAGTACTAGATCCGCTTCAAGGTGTTGGTAATTACCTTCAAAGCCTTATACGACCTGGGACCAACATACCTAAGGGACTGCCTCTTCCCATATACACCTCGGAGAGCGTTACGCTCTGAGAGTCAACATCGCCTGGTGGTCCCTGGCCCAAAGGACGTCCGCCTAGCCTCGACCAGGGCCAGGGCTTTCTCTGCCCTGGCCCCCATCTGGTGGAACATGCTCCCTATTGAGATCAGGGCCCTGCAGGATCTTATGCAATTCTGTAGGGCCTGCAAGATGGAGCTGTTCTGCCAGGCCTTTGGCTGAGGCAGCGGGCATCCACATATGCCCCACCCCCCGAGGTTGCAATCTCCCACTTACTGGTAACCAGCTAGTTACACCTATGGGCCAGATTCTCCCCATGGCAAGCATGAGTACAGTTTTTATATGTTTTAATCTGTTTTAAAATTTTATTGTATTTATTGAATTGTTGTAACCCTCCCTGAGCCTGTTTACGGGATGGGTGGGATATAAATGCGAATAAATAATTAAATGTATGCAAAATAGAAAAGAACAAATAGGAGACCTATGAGGTCTTGTGGGGGAGGGGAAACCCCTTCTGTCCATAATTCTGTTTTGTCTCTTCTTTGTCTGCTGATGCTATCCCTAACTCACCTGGTCATGTTTCTCCTGTCTCCCAGATTGCATGCCTTCCTTCCCATCTTGTCTAATCCTCTCAATGTATGCCTGGACTATCTTCATTCTCTTTTCTTGGTGATCTGATATTTTCTGCCCTGCCCATAATACACAAAGTTGTTTCATACTTTAATGGTAACAAAAACATTTGTATTACCTTTCTTCCAAAGAAAAGGAAAGATTTGCCTGTTTCTGCTGTTTTCCAAAATTGAAGTTCATATAAAACCTGGCTTACTCGCACTTTGGGGCTCACTCGAGGGTCAGTTCTGGACTATCTTCATTCTTTTTTCTTGGTGATCTGATATTTTCTTTTGGCTTGCAGTATCATTGTAGGCACATTCTCTTAAATTCTGTCTTTCTACTCTTTATCTCCCTCTGTTCTTACTAATGTTTCCAATTGTCTTACAGTTAATTTTGCTTGGATGTTGGAACATTATCTCAAACTCAATATATAGAGGACAGAATTTGTGTTTCCCACTAAACTTCTACTTTAAGCTTCTCTTTTTCAATTGGTAACATCACTCTTCTAAGCAAGGTAAGAGACTGGGAGTTTGATCCTTAGATTTTTAGCTTTTGTGGCTAATCAAGCTTGAGTTTTCTTTTTATAATATTTCTGGCATTCATCCTTTTATCTACTGATTTTTTTACCAATCATACTGCTATTTTTGATGCTGTGAAGTCATAGGGGCACTAAAGTTTGCAAGGTTAGTCCCATTTTGCCTTAGCCTCCACTAACTCTCTTTTCTGTACACTTACATCTTTCCTTGATACTTAATTGATCTTGGCTGTTGCTCTCTTCCTTACTGTGCTTTATTTCCATATTGCATTCTTCCTTATTTCATTTTAGCTTTCATTTCTTGCCTGATTCTCCCTCTGGGCCTCATCCTACTCCTATTTTTTAGCCTCTTTCTACATATGCTGAGAAGGAAGGAGGCATGTCCACATCCAGTGTCAGTGTTACACTACCACATCCCTGGCCTCACCCCATGATAAAAAGTAGAGACATCACCCTGCCAACAAAAGTCTGCATGGTCAAAGCAATGGTATTCCCAGTAGTCATGTATGGCTGCGAGAGTTGGAATATAAGGAAGGCCGAGCGCCGAAGAATAGATTCTTTTGAACTATGGTGCTGGAGAAGACTCTTGAGAGTCCCTTGGACTGCAAGAAGATCAAATCAGTCAATCCTAAAAGAAATCAACCCTGACTGTTCCCTGGAAGGCCAGATAATGAAAATGAAGCTCAAATACTTTGGCCACCAAATGAGAAGGGAGCACTCACTGGAAAAGACCCTGATGCTGGGAAAGATTGAAGGCCAAAGAAGACGGGGACGGCAAAGGATGAGATGGTTTTCAACCCTGACTATTCCCTGGAAGGCCCAGGGGTCTTTTCGGGCCGGAGCCCTCCGGAGCGCTGCTCCGGCAGCCCGCATGGCGGCAAGCCCCGCCCCCGGGTCCCCTGAG
>NW_015165303.1:270877-279615 GCF_001447785.1 Gekko japonicus | reverse complement strand
GTGCTTGGGGGGCAAGAGTGGGAGGGCTCCTGGAGTTTTGGCCCTGCTGGTGGACCTCCTGAGGGCACCTGGGTTTTGTCCAGTGTTTCCTCTAAGTGCAAGGTAGCTAACAGTTTTTTAGCCTCTGGCTCATACATTTTTGTCTTAATTCAGGAAAGATGCCTCCAGAGCATACTTTCTTCCCGTCTTTGTGTTCTGTTCTGAAGAAGAAGTAAGAGAAGCCATTGCTAGCTCTTCTAGTCTTGTCCTTTGTAGAGTAAAGATGTAGGGGATTAGCTCTGTTGTTATTTTCTTCCCAGTTACCCTTCCCTATGCTAGAATTTAGTAAAAACTTTTTATTTTAAACACACATGGACTATAGGTCTGAATTCACTCATAGCTTTAATGCCAGTCGCTCACAAAGGAGCATCCCGGGATGTGATATCAGAGTCATGTGACAGGAAGAGGGGGAGCTGGGCCATAACCAACAGACCGAAAGGGCCAAGGACAAGAAACAAAAAAACAGTCATCAAGAGGTTCCGGTGATGTCAGGGGGTGTGGCCTTATGACACACTTCCAGTGATGTCAGGGGGTGTGGCATATGCTAATGAGTTATGCTAATGAGCTCCGGCAGCTCTTTTTCTACAGAAAGACCCCTGGGAAGGCCAGATAATGAAACTGAAGCTCAAATACTTTGGCCACCAAATTAGAAGGGAGCACTCGCTGGAGAAGACCCTGATGCTGGGAAAGATTGAAGGTCAAAGAAGACGGGGACGGCAAAGGATGAGATGGTTGGACAGTGTCATTGATGCAACGAACATGAAATTGAGCAAACTTCAGAGGATGGCGGAAGACAGGAGGGCCTGGCAGGAGCTGGTCCATGGGGTTGCGAAGAGTCGGACTCGACTGTGCTACTGAACAACAACAATCTATTTATTTATACAGATATTTTCTATGCCCCCTCTCCAAAGCACTTGCTTAAGGCAATTTACAAAACATTATAAAAACCTAACAGCATAAACATTGTTAAAAATTAAGAAGTTAATTACAAAAAACTTCTTAAAGGTAAGAACCAGCACTTTGAACTGTTCCTGGAAACCAGCAACTAGTGATCTTTCAGCAAAGGGATGATAATGATCCCTGAATCCTACCTGTGACATTATCTTTGCTGCATTTCAAAACAGCTGAAGTTTTCAGTCCATTTTCAAAGGCAGCCCCATGTAGAGCACATTGCAGTATTCTAATCTAGATGCAATCAAGTATAGACTACTGTGACCAGATCATGCTTTTTAAGGAATGGTCATAAGTGATAAAAGCTGCTAAATTCCACAGAGAAGGCCTGCTTCTCCAATCATAAACTGGAGATCCAGGAGTTCCTCCAAGCTACAAATGTGCTGCTTCAGGGGGTGAGCAACCACTTCCCAGACAGCTGACTCCTCAGTCCTTAGCACCTGTGTTATTGACCAACAGCACTTTAGTTTTTTCTGGACTGAACTTCAGTTTATTGGACTTCACCTATCCCATTACCTTCCCAAGGCATTTGTTCAGAACTCCCAGGACTGCTTATTTATGTAGTGCTACAATGGGAATTATTCTGGTCCTGTATTTAGATTTTCCTTATTGTCTTAGTTACAACTCCACGTGGTGGGAATAAAAATTTAAAAATATTTACATTTAATAGGGTTGCTGGGTCTGATTTTCTCCCTGGGGGATTAGGGGGCGTTCCAGGAGAGGGTGTGGCCACCTCCAGTGTGATGACATTACGCAGAGTGATTTCATCACGTCCCCACTGCTTTCTTACCACTTAAAGGGAAACTTCCACTTAAAGGGAAGGGGAGCGAGGGCCAAGTGGTCCTGTCATACAAGAGGCAAAATTGACACTTGCAAGGCAGGAGCCCATGGCCCCTGCTTGGGAAGAGTAAGCTCCGTGTGCCTGATCTCCAAGTGGAATTGCCACTTGGAGATCGGGTGCATAGGGCCAGTCCCCACTGGCTACAAGCACTTAAAGGAATCCCTTTAGGTGCTCGCGGCTGGTGGGCCCTGCACACCCATTCTTCAAGTGGCATTGCCGCTTGGAGATCAGGCATGTGGGGCCGGTCCCCGCTGGCTGTGAGCATTTAAAGGAATCCTTTTAGGGGCTCACAGCTGGCGGCCCCCATGTGCCCGTTCTCCAAGTGGCATTGTCGCTTGGAGATCAGCTGTGTGGGGCCTGGTCCCTTTAAGTGCTCACAGCTGGCGGGCCCCATGTGCCTGTTCTCCAAGTGGCAATGCTGCTTGGAATTCAGGCATGCAGCCCGCAGCCACCCCTCTCCCTCCCCTCTCTCAAGAGAGGAGGGAGAGGCGTTGCTGTGGGTTTTTGGGTTTGGGGGTAGATTTTCCCCTGCCAGCCAGCTGGCCAGTGGCAGGTTGAACCCCCCCAAAGAGTGGGTAAACCCCATCAGACTGGGGGTCTGGCAACCCTAAGATATTCTATATACGTTCTGATACACATTTGAATGTACTTCAGATTGACTCCCATGATTCCTAAACCAGTGTGAAATATATGCATGGAATCCAAATATTATATACAATTGAACTTTGCTATTTTATATGATATTTCTTAGCCAGTTTTTATTCTCTATTTCTCTTTTCATTTTAACTTGTATTAATTAATATTGTAGATGTTATAAACAGCAAATAAGTACCATACTGTACTGTTATATTTACTCTACCCATCTGTTCCTTGTATTTAGAATGAATACAGCATTGAGGCTTTATATCATGCCACAGTAAATGTTTA
This sequence comes from Gekko japonicus, assembly GCF_001447785.1. Taxonomy (NCBI): domain Eukaryota; kingdom Metazoa; phylum Chordata; class Lepidosauria; order Squamata; family Gekkonidae; genus Gekko; species Gekko japonicus. The sequence goes on along the minus strand of NW_015165303.1, from coordinate 276,857 downwards.
CTTTTGTTGGTGCCAACCGTATGCATACTGTCTTTAATAAGTCTAAACCTTAGCTCTTTTTATTTTATATTAATAGGTCTCTGCATCAAGCTGTGCAACGATCTCTGTCTGTATGTCACTCCAAAAGATTGTGTGGTTCTTTACCTAAAATGTGTTGTGTACGTCCTTAAACTTAAAGCAGATGGGAACAGAATTAGGAAATGAATATCGTTGGCTTGGATTCTTCCAAAATTATAACTGACAGAAATTGTTTTGGCAGCTTTCTTGCCTCTCTCCTTTGGTGTAGTGGTTAGGAGCACAGACTCAAATCTGGGAGAACTGGGTTTGATTCCCCACTCCTCCACATGTAGCTGCTGGTGTGACCTTGGATCAGTTAGGAGTTCTTTCAGAACTGTTCCCTCACAGAGCTCTGTCAGCCCCACCTACCTCCCAGGCAGTGTTCCCTCTAAGCTGAGTTAGTGTGAGCTAGCTCACAGTTTTTTAGTCTCCGGCTCACACATTTTTGTCTTTGCTCAGGAAGGAGGGCTCCAGAGCAAACTAATTTATGCAGTAGCCAAATCGCTTGCTCACAACTTTAACACCAGGAGCTCACAAAGTAGATTTTTTGCTCACAAGACTCCACAGCTTAGAGGGAGCATTGCTCCCAGGGTGTCTGTTGTGGGGAGGGGAAGGGAAAGGAGATTGCAAACCACTCTGAGACTCCTTCAGGTAGTGAAGGGCAGGGTATAAATCCAATCTCCTCTTCTTCTATGGCAGCCCAAAAGGACCTCCAGTGGTGCACTGGGGAACTGCATGAGGGGGGAGCTAGAGCTCTGCAGTGGGAAGAGGGAATCAACAAAAATTGCTCCCACTCCAAGCTGCAGAAAAGTTAGATAAGATCCAGGTAGTCTCACAGCTTTATTTGAGGCCTTAGGTTTATTAGGAAGCTAAATGCAAGTCTTACAAAAGGTCCAATACAATGTGCATTTTTGGCTACCATGTCAAAGCTGAGCTTGACTGGCCTTTGAAATTTCATCATGGGGAGAAGTAAGTACCCAAATTCAGTCTTATGGTTACCAACAGTAATAACTTCCCATCCTACAATTAGAGAGATTTCTTTAGGAAGCTGAAAGTGAGAATATTGCAATAGGTACGCCTTCCACATGCCAAATTTGCTGAAGTTCAGCATAACCCCACATAAACAATTTATTATGAGGACACTATATAAAAATAAGTTACAGGAGAAAATACTAACATAAATGCTTGATCATTTGTCTAAGAAAGAGAGGTGGCCTGCTATATTAAGGGCCTTTGAAATTTCATCATGGGGAGAAGTATATTAAGAGACACTGCTGAAACTATGAAAGCTTAGTACATTAGAATGTTCCATTGTTTCAAGTTCCCTCATTTTCTGCAACCCTCGACTCTAGTATTAATTAAAGGCCCCGGTCACACGGGCAGGAAACTGCGGGGGGGGGGAGCGTGGCAGTTTGCCCCGGGGCAAACTAATGCGTGGTAAAGAGATCAGACCTCCCGTTGAGGTACCGTGGAGGTACCGTGGAGGTTCCGTGGGAAGGGAGAGGTGCTGATCGCAAGACAATTCCGTGCGCAAAAAAAGTGCGCGGTGCGGCAAACTGGATGTGTTTAGTTCGTGTACACCACGACTGTGCATGCTCCGTTGGGTGCTTGTGTGCATCCACGGAGATGTGGGGAAAAAAACCCTTTTTCGCAAGGGGACATGGGTGGGCGCCGGATGCCTCCGGAAACGTGATCAGACGCCTGCCCTTGCCCCGCAGTTACCGGAAACTAGTACCTCCGAGGTACTAGTTTTTTGCTGCGTGTTTTCGGCGGGAAGCCTCAGTTGAGCCACGGAAGTGCTACGCTTCCCAGATGTGCCGGTGAGATCGCGCCCGGAAACTCCGCCTGTCTTCCATCGCTCTAGCGTGGCTAATGCTCCGTGTGACCGCAGCCAAAGTCTATTTTTAGATAAACAAGAATGTCTGGAGATAGTTCCACATCTTCTTTCCCACTGGAAAGGAAAGATTTGCTGGAGGAGGAATTTTTGCCCATTCACCTTCTCACTGCATGACCCCTTCCCACCATACCCTGAACACCGGAGGCACCACTTGGAGAGATACAGTGAGCTGCAGAGAGACAGTCAAGCAGGGCAGTTTGGTCCATAGCTATACACACAGTAATTTGGATTCAACCCATTAGGTTACCATTCCATATTATACTAGTTGATATTAATAGCCAATATTAATCCTTGATGTTAAACATTAGGATATTTTTTATTTGCTTCCTTTTCAAATAAAATTTTCATACTGGCCCTATAGCACTCACCATTAATTTTTGTTGGAGCAAGCCTCTGCAGTGACCATCTGAGGATTTTAGTCACTGGAAAGTTAAGTATGAGGGATTGCTTCTGGATTATTAAAACACATGTGTTGTATTTTTTTACTGTAGCAAATATCATTTGCCAAAAAGGTAAAGGATATGAATACTTCTTACGTCTGCATTTAAGCATACACAGTGGAGGATATTTTTTAGTGTGGATACAGTAGAAAAGATAATATTATTCAGTGATGTTTGGGTAGAAAGTTCTTTGAAAGAAGTAAATATTTCAGAGACACCTTGAGTATTCTTTCTAGTCTCAACAGTTCCCTATGTTTTCATCTGTCACTATCAACCACAATAAATTAAATGTTTTATGGATGACATTTTTGTAGTGCTCTGGACAGCCACATTTCATCATTTCCTGTGGTGTATTCAATCTGACAATGTATGTATGTGAACTCAGTCATTGAATCACCATGTGAAGCTTTCATCCTGGGCTAGGATCCTAATCCTTCAATTGTAATTGGTAGCCCAGGAAGAGCTGACCAATCACCAACAGCCAGTTCCAAGAGCGGGAACTATTGTGATTGGACTTTATCCCTGCAACCTCATAGGTTGGTATTTGTATAGTAGGCGTGGCTACATTAGCCGGGAGAGTTTAAAAGTGGAACAGCTTCAATGCTAAAGCTGTTCTGGCTATTCATGTTGATCTGTTTGGAGTTGAGTTACGAGTTGCTGAATAAAGCTGATCTTTTGCTGAAATCACTCTCTGGCTCTTTGTTAAGTAACCGACTTAACATTTCCCATAGAAAATGGTTTCCTGTTAAAAATTCACTTGATCACAAACATTGCCTTTGTTTGCCTGAAGACACTATTGATAGATTAAATAGATTCATTCTGGCAGTTAATCGGAGTTGAATTGTAGATTAGCAGTTTAAATAAATTGATATTGGGGTGGGGCAGATGAAGATAGCGAAAATTTCATTAATTATCCCCAAAGGAAGAAAAAAGCTTCCACAGTAGTGTGTAGAGGAAGCAAAATTAGTGTAAAATGGTTTTGTGGACAAGAATGAAAAAGGGAAATATGCAAAGGAAGATAGCACTATTTGCTACAGGAAACCAGTTTGGTGTAGGGGTTAGGACTGCAGACTCTAATCTGGGAGAACCAAGAGATGATTTCACACAAAGGCCCTCTGTAATAAATAAGCTTTCAGCTGATGCGGAAAGGGGGATACATAGAACTCCTGTGGAAGAAATTTCACAGTTTAAGTACAATTGCTGAGAAATGCAGTTCCCCACCCAAGGCACCTGTGAAAGTACATGTTCCCACAGAACTCTTCTCCCCTTTCAGACTACTTTGGGGCAGTAACATAAGAGAAGTGATCTATCAGATGCCTTGGATTCAAGCCATTGAGGACTTTAAAGCTCAGAATCAGCACTTTTACTTAAGCCTGGGAAAAACCTGGAAGCCAGTGTAATTGGTATAACATTGGTTGAACATATAATTTTGAGTTAATATTTAGGCTGTTACAATCAACCATCAGAGATTCCAGATAGTCTTCAAAGGCTGCCCCATATAGAGTATCTTACAGTACTCCAGACTGGATATTACTAAGGTATGAGGGATGGTGGCCAGGTCTGTTTTGTAGATTTTGGGGATTAGTTCTGGGAACAAAGAACTGTCAGGTGATCCAAGGCACATGCAAAAAAAAAATTATGGAGATCATCCTATGTTTTTCTATTTCAATACTTGGCCAGGTCTGTTTTGTAGATTTTGGGGAATAGTTCTGGGAACAAAGAACTGTCAAGTGATCCAAGGCACATGCAAAAAAAAATTATGGAGATCATCCTATGCTTTTCTATTTCAATACCTCAGTTATGGTCTCTTGATAACCCTGTATTATGGGGGGGCTTCTTCATAGAAAAAACTAGGAGTAAAATTGTATAATGGAAACAGGAATGCACTGCATTTTAACTGGGTAAATAGATTTCTTTTTTCAAGATTAGACTCATCTAATGTTGGGAAGGAATCTGGTTGTTTGCTTTGAAAGGAGCATATTGCAGTGTGTTTACTCTTTGCCTCTGACACAATAGTCTGGATTGTGTAAACAGATCAAAAGAGAGGGTGGTAGGTCTTGCCTTGTGGCAAAAGGTTTGCCATGTAACCATTTGCATATATGAGTTTAAGTGAATATGTTTCTGAAAGATTTTTCTAAAAATTAAAGCATACTTTCCAAGGAGTAACCACATTAGGGAAAAGAGTATTTCCCTTTCAAAATATTAATATATAAAAACTAGGTCCAATTTTTGTTTCTTCTTTTTCCCCTTATTCAAATATAGACATGGGATATAGAGTTGGAGAGATCAGCACAAGCCTGGGCCGAGACATGTCTGTGGGAACATGGGCCTGCAGCTCTGCTTCCATCCATTGGACAGAACTTGGGAGCACATTGGGGAAGGTATATACAGAAGTCTCTGTTGCCATTAAAGGTTTTATGCCATTAAAGGTTTCTGAACTGAAAGTAATAGAAAATAGTATGAACACTGGATACTTTGTTTCAATAATTGGTGCAAACATAGATTCTTTTGATGACATTAGGTGTTTTCTTCTTCCATAGATATAGACCTTTAACATTTCATGTCCAGTCATGGTATGATGAAGTAAGAGACTTCAGTTATCCATATCCTCAAGAATGCAACCCTTATTGCCCCTATAGATGTTCTGGCCCTGTGTGCACTCATTATACACAGGTATGTGCATTTAGTTTCCAGTTTATTTTCATCATATCCTGTCCTTATATATACAGCCATTTTTGTGTCCAACGTTCAGTGCGCACCAACAGTGGTTGGCCGCAAGAACTGACAGTCAGAAGACGCTGGCTGGGTTGGCTAGCTGCTTTGCGGAATCCCGCCCACGTCTGCCCCGGCCAGCGTCTTCCGCTCACTCTGCTCTGGTCCTCGGACAGGACAGGACCATCTGTAGGGTAAGCGCAGGGACAGGCCTTCAAGGCCGAGGCAGGCGAGCTGGGGAGCCCTCCGGAGGCCGCATGGAGACAATTATATGTCTCCCCGGGGCTTCTCCAGCTGGGCCGCTTCACCAGTCCTCCCCCCCACCAGTCCTATGCCTTCTCTGGGCCTTGCCAGGCCCACAGTTGCCGGTCCCCTCTTCCCCCCTCCCACCAGTGTCATGGCTTCTCTGGGCCCTGCCAAGCCCAGGGTCGCTGCTTCCTTCTCCCCCCCTCCCGAACTGTCCCCACAGCTTCCCTGGGCCCTGCTAGGCCCAGGGTCACCGCTTCCTTCTTCCCCCCGATCCTTGGCCTCGGCTTCTCTGGGCCTCACCAGGCCCAGGGTCGCCGCTTCCTTCTCTCCCCCCCCCGAACTGTTGCTGCTTCCTTCCCCCCGATCCTTGGCCGCAGCTTCTCTGGGCCTCGCCAGGCCCAGGGTCGCTGCTTCCTTCTCTCCCCTCCTCCCAAACTGTCCCCGCGGCTTCCCTGGACCCTGCTAGGCCCAGGGTTGCCGCTTCTCCCCCCCCAATCCGGGAGAAGCTTTCACAGGCCCCCCACCCCCCAAACTGCTTCTCCCACCTGCCCGGGAAGTCGTACTGATGGGAGAAGCTTTCACAGGCCCCCCCCCCCGCCGCTTCTCCCCCCCGCCCGGCCAACCG
>NW_015165303.1:267859-270810 GCF_001447785.1 Gekko japonicus | reverse complement strand
TCTTTCTTTCTTTCTTTCTTTCTTTCTTTCTTTCTTTCTTTCTTTCTTTCTTTCTTTCTTTCTTTCTTTCTTTCTTTCTTCTTCCACCCACCCTACCTTTCTAGGGCTCGTTGTCTTCGTCCACAACAGGCTTTGCTCCATAGTATTTATATAATAAAGAAATCAAGACAAAATTGATACAAAAGGGGGAAGTCATAAAAATTATTAGTGTACAGAGACATTTCTGAACCCTTATTAAGATTTACTGAGCCACACAACATTTGTTTGACTTGTCAATCTATTCAAAACAAAAGAGTATACTTATTTAATTAACAGATCTTAATTTAGCTCTCTTTAATTACGCAAGGACTCTAAACAAGAGCACTTACTGGAAGATGAGGGACACAATGGCTTGGATTCATCAAAACCTTTCCATGGATGAATTAAAGCAGTTCTAGGGCAGGACTTCCACCCTTGGAACTTGACTTTCTCATCCCCCCCCCTTCTGTAGCCCCCAACCCCCTGCAGTGCTGCAGCCTTTCTGGGATATTTGAGGTTGTTCTGGGAGGCAAGAGAATCAAACTCCATGGGTGGACAATTGTGCATCTTCAGAAATTCTCTGGTGGATCCAAACCACTATGCAATGGATTATCGACTAAGTATAAAAAACATTTTCAAAACACGAGGTAATTTACTGTGTAAAAGATGCATATTTCTATGAGATGGAAAGTCAATTTCAGTGATATTATGGAATTTAACATATTTGTTAAATTCATATTTACCTTAAACCAAGTTATTTTTAATAGTAACAATAAATATATTTAATAATCCAATTTAAATTATAAAGTGTCATTTTTAACAAATCAATTTAATATGTCTTTCTTCTAGGAGTAAAATGCTATGTCTTTATCATGATTAAAATAATTTTATTCTAATGAAGAGTTATATATTATTTAAATTAATGGGTTCTATCCTCTTGTACCAGCTACAAATATGCCGCATATATTCTTGTGCTGAGTTCTCTATGGGTGATTGTATTATGCCTGTAAATTTGTTTACATGTGTGTGTGTGTGTGTGTGTGTGTGTGTAAAGGAAAATGAAATAATTGTTGGGTTTTCCTTTTTATTGATTACATTTTTTTCAACACCTGTCTAGGGGTGAATTAACTAGTTTTATTTTTACCCTCCAGGTGGTATGGGCAACAAGTAGCAGAATAGGCTGCGCTGTTAACTTGTGTCATAATATGAATGTCTGGGGACAGATATGGCCAAAAGCAATTTACTTGGTGTGCAATTATTCTCCCAAGTAAGTATGTAAAGCAGACTAAAGATCTAAATACACATTAAAGACAGAAATGTAACAGATCCCGAGTGCCACTTTTATAAAAGAAAAGCTACTTCAGAAGGATTTGATCTGGACTGGAAATACAGAGAAGACACAGAGTGTCCATTCCAAATTACCCCCCTCCCAATGGAGTACTGTAATAAATATGTAAAAGTTAAATATCACTCCAACTTCTCCACTCCTGATTTCCCATTCCTAAGTTGCTTTTTCTTTCATCCTCTTTTTTTAAAAAAAGCATTGGTGTCATCTTACATGTATTTGCACATGTAGTTGAACCCTGATAACCACTTTTGTTTAGTAAGGGAAAACAGTGCATCATACTGAATTTTCTGTTTTGAGTTTCTATAATATGCGGCTTTGTTTCTATTGGAGGTTTGATATAATGTAGCATTAACACATTTTGAGGACTGAGAACTTCACCCTAAATCAGTTATAGTACAAAATTGCAACATTCCAACAACATCTGCTAACTCTGTTTATGAAAATAATGTGCTCATTTCATAAGGGATGATTAGAAGAAACGTAATTAGCAGCATTTTACCTGAAATTACAGTAATCTTGTATAAATTAAATAAGGCTGTCTTTTAGCTACAGTCTTGATTGACTTTAATGCAGCATTGTTGGGTAATTATTGAGTTGTGGAGCTTTGTATTTGATAAATTGGAAATTTTTAAAGCATTGTTTATCCCAGGAACGGTTTTATGTGTGTTTATACTGAAGCAGATTATGGCTTGGGTTCCAATGTGACATCAAATGCCTTGGAGACATTAGAGACAATATCTTATGTTCAGAAGCCTCCTGTGTTAATTTTAATACAGTGATATAATTATTTCTCATTGGTGATTGCCATAGGAACCCTCTCAGTATAAGGTATGTCTGCAGACTTAGAGACGGCAACATTCTGTGAGGCATCAAGTTAAATTTAATGAGGAAGCTATTCAGAACCTGAATCAAATTTGAGGTTACTTTCTGGAAGCTGCAAGTGAAACTTCCCACTGCTCTTAAACCCTTCAGCTTTACCCATTCTTATTCACCCAAACCTGATTAGCTACAGACAAACTATGCCATCCTGTTTAATAAATAGTAAATACAATTTTTTCTAGGGGTAATTGGTGGGGGCACGCACCATACAAGCATGGACGGCCATGTTCAGCATGCCCACCTAGTTTTGGAGGAGGCTGCAGAGAAAATCTTTGCTACAAAGGTATGTACACAACAAATTCAATTATAATAATTGTCCCAAGTGCCAACCTAACAGTTTGATTGATGCCCTAGGCAGAGGAAATATGATTCTGATTTAATGGGAACTCCTATCTGCTTGTTGCTCTTGTGTGCTCCCTTCCCTAGAAGGCTTACTTGAAAGCAAATGCAGCCACCTGGGGAAAGTTGAGGTTGTTTCTTCCCTACAAACCAGGATTCTAGAATGTGATGGTTTAGAATCCTGTTTTGTAATAAGGAAACAAACTGCACGTTGGTCAGACATCTGCATTCAGCCATCACAGCCCATCTGGAGTCTAATTCAAGGCTTCCCCAAAATCAGGAACTTTCAGTCATGTCTTCCATGTGGAACATGGGAGCAAAACCAACTGCATTTGTGCTTGCTGCAAAGAAGCAGAGGTTTGTTGTG
>NW_015165303.1:263317-267814 GCF_001447785.1 Gekko japonicus | reverse complement strand
CAGGAATGCATTGTTTTGTGAAGCACCTTTGTATTCTGACTTCTAATTCCTTATTTTTAGCAGTTTGTAGTTAAAACTTCCGTAAATAAAATTTGAAACACAACAGAAGAATTTCTGCAATTAAACAATCAAACAACATGTTTATAACAATTCAGAAGCTTCTGAATAGGGATGGGCACGAGCCGGGAAAATGGAGGTTTGTCCCAGTTTGTGGGGTCTCACAAACTTTCCCATTTACCAAACTAGTTTGTTTTGTGAGGTTTGTGATATGGTAGAACACCCCCTCATGGGCTAGAAATGCCAAACTTGCACCCAGTCTCCAGCTGACTCTCTTTTACCTGGCCTTCCAAGTTTGGTGAAGATTGGTTGGGTGGGGGGGCAAGTAGCGGCACCACAAAAAAGGTGCCCCCAGGAAAGTACTCTCTGGGAAAATAACAGTTGTAGGTTCAGGAGAAGTGTGTCAGCCCCCCCCCCCCACAAGCTAGAGGCATCTAACAGACCTCCCTGGGATGCCCCTCTACAACCCTCCATGTTTGGTGAGAATTGGCTGGGTGGGGTGATTACTGCCCACCCTCTCCTCGTAGACATTGCTACTGCAGATGGGCAAGCCTTGTCCTCGGGCCCAGGAGGTGGTCACCCATTTTGGTGACTAAGTTTTGGGGGGTGGCCTCCCACACTCCCCTTTAGGCCTGGGAGGTGGTCACCTGCCTGCTTCCTCATGGTGGAGATGGATTCTGGGGGTGGACAACCCTTCCCCTCAGGCTCGGAAGGTGGAAATGTTCAGAAATGTTCCCAAACCATGGACTAGAAGTGGGGACCCAAAACTGGGGCAGATGGAAGGCCTAGCTGCTGCATTCTGGTGGTGGACTGGGAGGATTGATGAAGGAGTGGACTCGAGGTGGGAGCAGCCCCCAAAAGTTGGGATGTGGTGGGGCTGTATGTTTCCCCACCCCTAATTCACCAGTCTGAGATTCCTCCTTTGCAAACAGTTTTAGCAAGTGCTGTGGTTTTGATAGAGCTAATAGCTCTTCTGCCTCTGAGTCCATCCCCAAGGACATGTTGGGCAAAAGAGGCTCTGCCTCTGAGACCCCTGGTGACACCCCCGTACAGCTGGGCACCAGGGAGCTGGCAGGATGGGCTTGTTCTACAGGGATGGGGGCCTGTGGGATGGGGAGAGTGGACTTTCCCCCCTCACAATGAGCACCTCTGTTCCCCACTCTCACCCTCATGGCACAGAGGGATGTTGACAATTAGGCAGGAGGCACCTACTGGCTGAGCCCCTCTGCTTGGCTTGAGCAGAGGGACAGGTGGTGGCTCAGAGCTCTGAGCCCATCAGACACCGTCCCAGCGGGGGACAGGTATTCAAAAATTCCATTGAGGGGGAGTGTGTTGGTCCTCAGCTGAGGGACCCACTGGCTGAGCCCCTCTGCTTGGCTTTAGTAAAGGGACAGGTGGTGGCTCAGAGCCCTGAGTAAGCAGGTACCAAACTTCCAGTTCCCATTCTTCTCTAACTCTCTTTCTCCGCCTATAGAGCAGAATGGGAGCTCTCTTGTTGGCAGCCAGTGCTGCCTGTTTTGCTTTGGAGGGCCAGTATTGGTGTTTCCAGGGCTGCAGAAGGACTGCAGAAATCCATCCCCCCCCATTGCTTTGACAATTAATTGATCAGCAGCACTGGCATGTCTGCCTTATGAACCGCTGACATGAACCACACAAACATCCATTAAAAGTATGCTGGTTCGTGGGAGGTTCATGGTAGATGTGATCTCATGAACCACGGCTCATGAGCCATGAATCAGGCGATTTTCATTACGAACTTATTACGAAATTAAGCATTATAAAATACCATTGATTTAACAAGGAGAGTTAACACAATGGGACCTATGTGCTAAATTTTAGATGCTATGGTTGCCATTTTGACTTTCAAAAACTCAACAAGCCTGTTGAGAGGAGTATTATTTGTTTCATTTGTTTTCTGTAATAGAAGATTCAGAAAGGCTTTACTCTCCAGAGATGGAAACCAATGAGATTGAACGGCAGCAGACGCATGTTCAGGATACCTCACAGAATCAATTAAGATCACATGCATCTGTCTCTGATGACAGTGAGAGAAATGAAGTCATAAGCACCCAACAAATGTGTAAGACTATTTCATTTTAAACATTTGTTTTATTTTCTAACTTGATCCCAAACCTGAAATGATGCAATAACTTTGGCCAATTTTTTGACAGCTCAGATTGTTTCCTGTGAAGTACGGTTAAGAGACCAGTGCAAAGGAACAACTTGCAACAGGTAGGATAGACTGCTCAGTTTATCTTAGAATCCCTGACACCGTGGGAATTTTATTTAAATATTAATATTCTTTTCATCATAGATTCTTAGATCAATTTCTGTTTTGATTCTGTAGGTATGAGTGTCCTGCTGGCTGCTTGGATAGCAGTGCCAAAGTTGTTGGAAGTGTGCATTATGACATGGTACAAATATTGTAATTCATATTTGAAGTAGTGCTATTTGATAAAAAATTTTGCTAGAAAGTTCAGGTAATGTGTGGTGTCTTTGGCAAAACATTTTGTAAACAACGGTTTTCTAATGAAATTTGACAGAAATTTGTGAAGATATATTTGGTTTATATATCTATACCAGACTTCCCTCAGTGTTTATTATTCTAAGTCGAATTCACAAATATAGTCAGATTGGCATAACTTGTTAACTCCCTCTATCAGCATTAAAATTAAAATGGCTTAGGGGTCTTGGGGAAGGGCAGCACACCACACATCAGGCTGGGCTCTGCACTGCTAGTGGATGCCAAGCCAGTGGACGCATTGCCTGAGCCCCACTTCACCAGGGCCCATGGGGGGGGTTTTCAACAATGAACAAGCTGTACCAGAGCCTGAGTCGCAAGAAGCCAGCCTATATTCCAGAGATGAGCCAACGGGCGTAATCTTCGTGGGGGCGGCGGGGCTTCAGCCCCCGCCGAAATTTTCAGGAAGGTGCTCAGCCTCCCCCGGGAGCCACCCTTGCTCCTAGCACAGCAATGCCTCTGGCCCAGCCCCAGCCCCACGGGAAATTGGAAAGTCTACACCCTAATTTTGGGAATAGCACTATTCTCTCTCTTTAGATATTTAATGGAGAAATACTTTTGAATTGATGTTAATTTCTGTTGTTGTGTTGTGGTTTTTTTACTAGCAATCAAGCATTTGCAGAGCTGCAGTGCATTATGGCATATTAGACAATGATGGTGGCTGGGTTGATGTTACCAGACAAGGAAGAAAACATTATTTTATCAAGTCTTATAGAAATGGTGTTCAGTCACTTGGGTGAGTAAAGATCTAATTATTCTTTCAGGTGCTTCAAAAGGGAATTAGATAAGCATATGGAGCAGAGGTCCATCAGTGGCTATTAGCCACAATGTATAGATAGGGACTCTGGGGCAAGTGATGCTCTGTCTTCTTGGTGCTTGGGGGGGGTCAACAGTGGGAGGGCTTCTAATGTCCTGGCCCCACTGGTGGACCTCCTGATGGCACTGGTATTTCTGGCCACTGTGTGATACAGAGTGTTGGACTGGATGGGCCTTTGGCCTGATCCAACATTGGCGTCTCTTATGTTCTTATGCTTCAAAATCTAGTACATTTTTAGTGCATTACACTATTTTAAGGATGCAAATTAAATATTAGAAACTACTACAAGCCCCTGTAAAAGCTATATATATATTGAGAAGAAATTCTGTGTCATTCATCATGTGCTTGTCACCAATGTGTTTTATAATGATGTAACATCTTCAGAAAATGAGTACTGATTTCCAAACAACATTAGTAGCACACTCAGTTTTTCCAAGATCAATTATTCTTATGCAAACCTACCTAAAGGTTGATAATTACTGTATTTTGTAAAGCTGTTCATATTACAATTGCAAGTATGGTGACATCTGCTAGAATCCCCCTTTTTATATAGCTGCCGAAAGTTCAAAAGCTTTATTGAATTTGGGGCTTCCGGTCGAGCTAAGATGGTGCATTGACGCGTTCTGCGATCTGTGCGGAGCGGACGACGGCCTCTTCTGACAGTTTGGGCTGTTTTCAACCCAACGCATCGCTCCCCAGAGAGGGGGGGGGACAAGCAGGCAGCAGCGCCCAAGAGGGAGTGTGAGATTGGCAAGATTGAGCTTCGGAAGAAGCTGAATCAAGCTTTGATCTCCTCCCGCGAAGAGGGTAATTGCCGAGCATCTCTCCAGGGGCCGTTCGAGCTGGGTATCCGGCATAAATTCGCCGTCAGCCGACTTCTTGAAGATGGGAAACTACTTGTAAGTTAAAAGAAGCAATGCATAACCCGATTTGATCGTGATAGATAACAAAAACGTACTGCTTACCTGAACTAACCTATGAACTAATTTGAAACACTTGGATAAGCGGATAATCGATTAATAATCCCAGCGATTCGATTCCGGACAAAAAACGAATTGATTTAAGGCTTTTAATGTGAGAAAAACTTTATTGTTGATCATTC
>NW_015165303.1:241763-258849 GCF_001447785.1 Gekko japonicus | reverse complement strand
AAAAGAACTGGAAATTCTGCTTTTGGGATTAAAAATGGAAGAAGTCAATGTGGAAAAAAGAACTTTATTCTGGTACCTAATAACGACAGCAAGAATGCTATATGCGCAATACTGGAAACTTGAAAAAGTACCAGAAATTGAAGACTGGATACATAAAGTTCTGTTCATGGCAGAAATGGATAAAATTACTAAGAAATTGAACAACAAAGAAGATGAAGAATTCTTTGAAGAATGGAAGGACTTTAAGAACTATCTGGAAAAGAACTGGGATGTGAAAAAAAATCTACTATGTTTAGAACAATATTAAGCAAAAAGTTGTTATCTTTTAAAGAGATTAGAAATACAATGTTAGCAACTGATGAAGTATATATAAGTAAGGGGAAGGGGGTGAAAGCATTGCGGGAAGCCACAGGAGGGGGGATGGAGTATGGGTTATAGGCTAAGTAATTGTTAATGTATGCTTGAAAGAAAAGTTTTAATGGATAAATGTGGAATACCTATGACTGGAAAATAATAAAACTTTGTTTACCAAAAAAAAAAAAAAAAGCTTTATTAAATTTGGCAATTCTACCTGGCTCCCCATGTTCCCCATACAAGTTACCACCCTCCACAACCTCTCTCTCTCACAGGTTCAGGGTGACAAATAAGTTAGGCTGTGACACTTTGCTACCTTCTTGTCTCTTTTAAAATATATAGAGAACCATGAGCTTTTCACATCTTAGGTTCTCTCACTCAGAGAGACATCAGCAGATAGGGTAGCCCAGCCCCCTTTAAATAATTTCCCTTCACTTAAATACCACTCAGAGTTATTTGAGTTGGGGGCTTATACCCTGTTGCCACTATTTGTCCATACCCTAAAATATATATAGACTGAGATCTTAACTTGTGTTTGTGTGTCTGTTTCTTTCCCTGAGACACACAGCCCACAGGGTTAAACAAACTAGAAATTAACTTTTATTTGTGGTTTGAACATAACACTGAAGAAAGTAAGGTAAAGGTTACAATGTTTCTTTCCCACTGAACTTAGATATATTCAATAAACAGTGCAACTATTCCAGCATTTGGGATATTTTGTTGCAACTTAACTTTTCTGTCCAGTTAGCTTTAAGCTTCTCTTTGCCTCAGCTTTACTCAGTCAGACTTTACTCAGTCCCATCTCTCAAGGCTCTCTTCTCACTTCCAGCTCCTAACTGCTGTTTCCAGCTCTCTCACACTAACACTCCATCAGCTCTGTCACTTTCAGGTAGAGGCAGAGCCCTAACCTGTCCATTACACTTACCTAAAGGTTGATAACTATGGTATTTTATAAAACTGCTTCCACTACAGAGTTGCAAAGGTGGTGAAACCTGCTAGAATTCCCATTTCTATACAGCTACTAAAAGTTCAAAATCCTTATTGAATTTGGCAGTTCTACCTGCCTTCCCAGTTCTACCTGCCTACAAGGTGAAGACTGGCAGAAAGATTTGTCTTGCTCAACACTGATTTTCAAGCGTCCTTGCATAAAGTGGGCATTTTGTAGTTGTTCAGTCGCACAGTCGAGTCCGACTCTTTGCGACCCCATGGACCAGATCACGCCAGGCCCTCCTCTCTTCCGCTGTCCTCTGAAGCTTGCTCAATTTCATGTTCATTGCATCGATGACACTGTCTAACCATCTTATCCTTTGCCGCCCCCTTCTTCTTTGACCATCAATCTTTCCCAGCATCAGGGTCTTCTCCAGTGAGTGCTCCTCATTTGGTGGCCAAAGTATTTGAGCTTCAACTTCAGGATCTGGCCTTCCAGGGAACAGTCAGAGTTGATTTCTTTTAGGATTGACTGATTTGATCTCCTTGCAGTCCAAGGGACTCTCAAGAGTCTTCTCCAGCACCATAGTTCAAAAGAATCTATTATTCGGCGCATACATGTGTTTAAATATCTACATGTGTTTAAATATCTACTGGATTCTCCTGTTCATGGAGTCTCTATACAAGTTCTCTAGGTTCTAGACTAAGGATGATGCAAAAATGTGTTTACATACAGTTATTCTTTGAATGCATTAATAATCTTAAGGGTGATAGATATTTTCTAGATTAGATGCTCCCATAAGAAGTAAATAGAACATAGTCTGCTGGAAAAGTAACTCATGCTGGTTTTTATGTTTTGTTAAGCCAGAAGTGTGGTGGGAACAACAATAAAACCCAACCCAAAGAATTGGATTAGGTAACCAAAGATAGATTGAGTGAGTAAGCTCCAAAAATATACAAATGGAGAAGCCAAAGTAAAATAATACTTAATAATCTCAATAACAGCAATGAAATATTCAATGGTAAACAACAAATGCACTAAAATTAATTTCTCCAATGCTAGATAGCCAGCAAGCCAATATATACTATAAATATGTAGATCTAACAGCATGACAAATATTTATCACTTAGCTAGTTCGTCAAGAACAACGAACATGTTTGTCACATACTTAGTTAATCCAAAACACCAAATGCATTTTGGCTTTTGCCTTCTTCAGTGGTGCATATTATAAATTACAACTTAGTTATCTCAAACTAAAAATTCCATTAAGTACAAATGATGTAAGACATGTATTATAAAATAATGGATCTGCAAATATTTCATAAAAGTCTTATGACAAGCAAATGTTGCAGTTAGGCTGGAAATTAAAGGGATTGTTGAAGTCTGCATTTACATTCTAGACCTTTGAAGGCTTCTTGAAGTCTTATATCTACATATGAGATATCAGGCAAACAGCCAAATCAGAATCAATAGATCAATATTTGTATGTGTAATCATACAGTGTCCTCTAGTCTGTTGAGGACATTGTTTGATGTCACATACAAATATTGGTCTATTGATTCTGATTTGACTGTTTGTCATTATTAAAGTATACTTTTACTTTGGTTTCTGCATTTGTACATCTTTGGAGTTTGCATATGGTTTGGTCCATAAATTATTTTCTGTTTGAAAGCAGATCAACTTTGAATATTAAGGGTGAACAAGAAGAGATTCTTCCATTTGCGTTTACTGTTGCTATTCTGGAGTTAAATTAATCCTGTCATTGAGTAGACTATCAGTGACTATGACTTTAAATGCATGGATTTCAGACAACTGCTGTACCAACTGAGAAAAGTGATTCTGCACAAAGAACCACAATAGAATCATACTAAAAACATCTCCAGCTTTCCTGACTGATTTGTGCTAAAATGTAGAATTAGTTTGGGAATCATGGAAGGTTATATAGCCACCCTCCATTGCCCTTTCTGTTTATCCAGGAAATCAATCAATGCATTGTTCAAATGGTGACTAGTAGTTACCACGATTAAAATTTCTACCATTTGTTGGCTTGTGTTGTCAAAGCTCTGCAGGTAATGATAATAATATCAACAATAAGAAATTGCAGCAGCTTGTTGAAATGAAGTGAAATGAAATCTAAACCAACCTGTAGATATATCGAGAAATTATCCGATTGCATGTAGTTGATAGTTGATGATTAAATACTTTTCTTTGTAGCAAAATAACACTAACCCTGAAATGGTAGGTTTATGTTATAAAGTTTTGAAAAACCATAAAAAGAAATTCAGATGCACAACTTCTGAATAAATTCTTGTGCTTGTTTAATGTAGTGGTTAAGTGTGTGGACTCTAATCTGGGAGAACTGGGTTTGATTCCCCACTCCTCCACTTGCAGCTGCTGGATGACCTTGTGCAAGCCATAGTTCTGCCAGAACTGATCTCTCAAGGACAGTTCTGGAAAGAGTTCTCTTAGCCCCACCTACCTCACAGGGTGTCTGTTGTGGGGAGGGGAAGGGAATGGGATTGTAATCTGCTCTGAGACTCCTTTGGGTAGTTAAAGGCGGGGTATAAATCCAATCTCTTCTTCTTTTTCTTCTTTATTATTGCCATTTCTTTACAAAGTATGTTAGATTACTGTTGCACTGTATTATGATTTATTGCATGTCACCTTCTCTAATTTGCCAAATGGTAATTTATTCATAGTAATACTAACAAGAAATTTACTGTTTTTATTGTAGCAAATACCAGTCTGCTAATTCCTTCACTGTCTCTAAAGTTGCAGGTTAGTATTTTCGTGTGTGTGTTTGTGTGAGTGTGTATAAACAGCATTTGTAGTTTGTTTGATTATATACAATTTCATAGGATGTTTCATCTTTTAAAAATTTCAGTGCAAGCTATCACCTGTGAAACAACCGTGGAACAATTGTGTCCATTTTACAAGCCAGCCACACACTGCCCAAGGTAAATAAATTAAACCTGTCTCTTACTTCATTGCTATCCTCATCTAGTTAAAAAAGGAGTCTTATGATGCCAAGCTATGACTGCTCTTGACTCTTTAGAATCACAGAATTTTGATTTTTTATGAAGGTGAAGGTAATGATAATGTATAAAGATTCAATAATTTAAGCAATTGAAGAGTATATGTTAAGAGAGAGACACAGAGCTGTCATCTCCCATTCATGCAAATTTACCATTCACAAATGTGGGAGGACAACCAAAAAGGACTGACTGAATTTTCAAGCACTCCATAGTGCAGTGTACAGTAGCCCACATGTTTCAAGGAAAACAGTGAAATGACAAAGCAAACAAACATAATATTGTTCAACTGTCAGTTTAATCTTTCATTGAGTAAAAACAGACAGACAACAATGTCTTTTATTTAATTTCAATTAATATAATATTCACATATGAAGCAGTTGTCTTTGCTGTTGTTCAACTGCTTGTACTTTATACTTCCTTTCTTTTTCTCTTGTTCAGGGTTTATTGTCCTCACAACTGCATGCAGGCAAATCCACACTATGCCCGAGTAATTGGAACACGCATTTATTCTGATGTAAGTAGGACCACATATTTTAAATACAGTCTGAGAAATAATTGCATAAATAAATATTTGTTTTTAATTAAAATAAGTTAAGAGACAATGAGTCTAACTAGGGTACATTTGGGTTCAGTGTACGCTAATTCAAACGCAAACTTCAGAAAGCCACTGCAAAATCGTATTCATTTCCAACACAATTCAAACAGATCAGTGTTATAAACTGTTATAATTGTAATATTTCCTGTAAAATGACTAGTTATCATTAGAAAAAATATATTTGTAAACATGCTATTGTATGCATTAACTTATCATACTTCAGAACTCATTTTATCCATCAGTTACCTGGCACAGTTTAGGGTAGTAGCTATTATATTATCATATTATCCACCAGTTACTGGGCTCAATGTAAGGTAGTAGCTATCACATACAAATACCTTCATAGCTTTGGACACTCATATCTGTAAGGTGATCACCTTTCCCCTATGCTCCTGCATGACAGCTTCCCTCATCAGAGCAGGGTCTTTTGTAGGCAAAATCAACAGCTACCCATACACGTGCCTTCTCCATTGTGGCCCTCGCCTTCTGGAGGAGGTCAGGAAGGCTCCCACTCTCATGGCTTTCCTCAAACTGTGCAAAACTCAATTATTCAAGAGGGCTTTACTACAAAGGCAGTAGAGTTGCACTGTACTAAATGATTCACAAAGTTACTTGTAAAAATGAATAGGAACGGTGGTCTGTACTACTGTGTATAGCTTGCTGTAACTAGGATTGTATTATGTCATTTTGCATCATTTAGCATGTCATGTTAATACTTATGTGCTGCTTGAACTCTATTTTTAGACTTCTGGTTGATTCTACAACCCTAATCCTATTGCATTCTTTATTCAATGTCCCATCTGTTGACTGATATATTGACTCACTCTGTGTAATCCATCTTGTGTCTGAGTGAGAAAGGCGAACTATAAACAAATAATATAATATAACATAATATAATATAATATTATGTATTTTTTGGGGGGTAACTTTTTTGGGGGGGTATTTGTTCGTTTTAGTTTGAGGCAATCAAGCACTTTTGCTTGCAGTGACTCAGGGCTTGGGCTTGATCAACCCAGACTTTCCTTTCGTTTTCAGAGCTCCTCTGATCAATAGATCTTGAGCTGTGACTAAAAGAGTACTGAATTAGTTTCTAAAGGAAAATATGATAGACAGAATTTAGCAACTGATAAGGTTATATTCGAATCACTGTCTAGCATCAGATAGGGAATAACATCCCTTTGAGAATTATTGAATAATAAATGTAGAAGCGGTAAAATCTATGGCTTCCTAAAAATAGAGTAAAAGGAATATTCCAGTATTTTATGAGATAAAGTATCAATTGTACCCAGGCCACAAGGACAAAGATGATCAGAATATGGAATATTACAAAAATTATGGAATATGGAATCTTACAAAAGCTCCCAAGCAATAGTTCAGAAGGGTTAGCTTTAAGACAAGCTAGAGCAAATTTCCTAGCATAATAAGGAACCATTAGATGTCTCGTATAGGAAGGCAAGGACCAAGGTGGTAAAATACCAAAGAATTGGGTCGAACAAACTCTACGAACATGAATTACTGTGCTATCATAATCAAGCTTGGTAAGACAATGCTTGACAATAAATAGAGTCTCTGCCTTACCTAGCTTCATCCATACTGAATAACAAACATCTTGTTCAAGAGAAAACAGCAATCCATCTGCTTCTATGGCAAAGATAGTCTTTATTCTTAGCTTAAAAGCACTTAGCCATGCTCTGGTTTCCAACAACGTTTGGCCTAGTTCAGCTCTGAGAGACATAAGAACATAAGAGACGCCAATGTTGGATCAGGCCAAAGGCCCATCCAGTCCAACACTCTGTGTCACACAGTGGCCAGAAATACCAGTGCCATCAGGAGGTCCAGCAGTGGGGCCAGGACATTAGAAGCCCTCCCACTGTTGACCCCCCCCCCAAGCACCAAGAAGACAGAGCATCACTTGCCCCAGAGCCCCTAGCTATACCTTGTGGCTAATAGCCACTGATGGACCTCTGCTCCATATGCTTATCTAATTCCCTTTTGAAGCCGTCCATGCTTGTAGCACCCACCACTTCCTGTGGCAGTGAATTCCATGTGTTAATCACTCTTTGGGTGAAGAAGTACTTCCTTTTATCCGTTCTAACCCGACCGCTCTGCAGTTTCATGGAGTGCCCACGAGTTCTTGTATTGTGAGAAAGGGAGAAAAGTACCTCTTTCTTTACCTGCTCTTTCCCATGCATAATCTTATAAACCTCGATCATGTCACCCCTCAGTCGTCTTTTCTCCAAGCTAAAGAGCCCTAAGCGCTTTAACCTTTCCTCATAGGGAAAGTGTTCCAACCCTTTTATCATTCGAGTTGCCCTTTTCTGCACTTTTTCCAAAGCTATAATATCCTTTTTAAGGTGTGGTGCCCAGAACTGCACACAGTATTCCAAATGAGGTCTCACCATTGATTTATATAGGGGCATTATTATATTGGCTGATCTGTTTTCAATACCCTTCCTAATAATCCCCAGCATAGCATTGGCCTTCTTTATTGCAGTCACACACTGTCTCGACATTTTCAGTGAGTTATCCACTACAACTCCAAGATCTCTCTCTTGCTCAGTCTCTGCCAGTTCAGACCCCATCAATGTGTATTTATATTTAGGATTTTTGGCTCCAATGTGCATCACCTTGCACTTGGCCACATTGAACCCCATTTGCCATGTTGACGCCCACTCGCCCATCCTTGACAGATCCCCTTGGAGTGCCTCACAATCCTCACTGGTTTTCACCACCCTGAACAACTTTGTATCATCCGCAAATTTAGCCACTTCACTGCTTACTCCCATCTCCAAATCATTAATGAACAAGTTAAAAAGCAGTGGACCAAGTACTGATCCCTGCGGTACCCCACTGCTTACCACCCTCCACTGAGAAAATTGCCCACCTACACTCACTCTCTGTTTTCTATGAACTAGCCAGTTTTTGATCCATAAAAGGACTTGTCCTTCTATCCCATGATTTTTGAGCTTACTTAGGAGCCTTTGATGAGGAACTTTATCAAAAGCTTTCTGGAAGTCAAGGTAAATAATATCTATTGGATCCCCCTTGTCCACATGTTTGTTCACCCCCTCAAAGAACACTAACAGGTTAGTGAGACAAGATCTTCCCTTACAGAAACCGTGCTGAGTCTGCCTCAATAGGTTTTGTTCATCTATGTGCCTACTAATTCTTTCCTTAATAATGGTTTCCACCAATTTACCCGGTATCGACGTCAGACTGACTGGCCTGTAATTTCCCGGATCTCCTCTGGAACCCTTTTTAAAGATGGGAGTGACATTAGCTACCTTCCAATCCTCAGGAATGGAGGCAGATTTTAAGGAAAGATTACATATCTTTGTCAGGAGATCTACAAGTTCACATTTGAGTTCTTTCAGAACTCTCGGATGTATGCCATCTGGGCCTGGTGATTTTTCAGTTTTTAAGTTGTCTATCAGTTTTAGGACCTCCTCTCTCGTCACCTCAATCTGACTCAGGTCTTCCAACACCCCTCCTGAAATCAGTGGTTCTGGAGTGGGCAAGCACTTCTCATCTTCCACAGTGAAGACGGAGGCAAAAAATGCATTTAGCTTCTCAGCCATTTCCCTATCATCCTTCAATACTCCTTTTACCCCTTGGTCGTCCAAGGGCCCCACTGCCTCCCTGGCTGGTTTCCTGTTTCTAATGTATTTGAAGAAAGTTTTATTGTTGGTTTTTACGTTTTTTGCTATATGCTCCTCATATTCCCTTTTTGCCTGCCTGACCTCAGACTTGCATTTTATTTGCCATAGCCTGTGTTCCGTTTTATCAGCCTCACTGTGACTAGCTTTCCACTGCTTAAATGAATTCTTTTTACTTTTTACAGCCTCCATTACTCTGTTTGTTAGACACATCTGAACCATGTGGCGGGACGCCCATTATCCTATGCAAAAATTAACAAAGAGGATGATCGATAGATCCTGAGATTTCTGAGATCCAGATAACAACACCATAGAGCACTGAACACCTGAATTGCACCAGGGATATATCTTCCTCCCCTAATGAAAACAACAGCAACAACAACATAAGATCGCTCCAGTAATAGGCTTAATCTTATTCAGAGCAAACTTAACCTGAGGGAACAAGGTTTGAAGAGAAAACTATCCCTAGATTTAAAAAAAAACTTCCTAATTTGTTCAATATGAGAGTTTTCTACAACCCATTTATAAAGTCCTAAATTGCTATTTTTGGAGAAAACCAGTATTTTAGATTTATTATAATTTATTTGCAACTCCTCTTCTAAACAATTTGAAAAACATCAGAAGTGTCTTCAGTCTGATCATAATACGAAAAATAAGAACAGAATAATCAGCATAAAGCAGCAATGGTAATTCTTTCAAAGTTAATCTGGGGACGTGAAACTCTGGGGATGCAAGGTTCAATATCAGATCATTTAAAATACATTAAAAAGGGGAGGAGCAAGCAAAAACCTGCTTAATCCACTATCAAAACGAAATGTCTGAGAGTTGCCTCTCATCACCATAGTGAACCCGAGCAATAGTATTAGCGTATAATATCTTGATTAACCAGAGCAGTCTTTTATCCAGTTTCTTCCATAGCTTTGGTCAGCTGACTGAATCAAATGTACCCTTGAGGTCCACAAAAGCTACATACAGCTCCCCTCTTGGCATAGCTGTATATTTATCTGCCAAGTGAAGTAGTGGTCAATGATGGATAATCCTCTCCTGAAACCTATTTGTTCCCAAATTATTAGTCTCAATCCATTCCATTAATCATTGATACAGAAGGGAGGAATATAATTTCCCAACAGATGATAAAAGGCTGATCAGCGGATAATCAGCAGGGTCAGACTGATTACCCTTTTTGAAAATTGGAATGATTATAGAATGCTTCCAAACGGGGGAAATTTCACTTGTAAAATTCATCTGAGAAAAAACTGGTGCTAATATGCTACCCCACCTGGAAGGATCTGTCTTAAATAAGTCATTTGCATCCCTATCTGAGCCCAGAGCCTTACCAGATCACATACAACGGATCATACTACATATATCCTCCAATACAGGAGCCCAATTAGGAAGTTCCTCTGGTATTGTATCCAGTACCATAGTATTAAAAGAAGTACTAGAGCAAAACAACTCCTTAAAATATGCCATCCATCAAGAGGCAGAGATGCATGATACCTCATAGCCACAGAAACAAGTTTCCAAAAACCTGATAGACTGTTATTAAAGCCCAAATATTTAGAATGATTCAGTCTATTACTACTCCATGAAATTGCTGAGCGGTTGGGTTAGAACAGATAAAAGGAAGTACTTCTTCACCCAAAGAGTGATTAACACATGGAATTCACTGCCACAGGAGGTGGTGGCGGCTACAAGCATGGACAGCTTCAAAAGGGAACTGGATAAACATACGGAGCAGAGGTCCATCAGTGGCTATTAGCCACAAGGTATAAATAGGAACTCACAGGCTGGGGCAGGTGATGCACTGTGTTCTTGGTGCTTGGGGGGGCAACAGTGGGGGGGCTTCTACTGTCCTGGTCCCACTGCTGGACCTCCTGATGGCACCTGGTATTTTTGGCCACTGTGTGACAGAGTGTTGGACTAGATGGGCCATTGGCCTGATCCAACATTGGCTTCTCTTATGTTCTTATGTTCTCTTATGTTCTTATAAAAATGAGGGACAAGAGGTTCAGGACAGACAAAAGGAAATACTACTTTACACAGAGAGTAATTAAAATGTGGAAATCTCTGCCTGTGAATGTAGTGATAGTCACAGGAAAAAAGAGCTTTAAATGCGGATTAGATAGATTCATTGAGGATAGGTCTATCAATGGCTACTAGCCATGGTGACTGAGGGGAACCTCCACATTCAGAGGCACTAAGCCTCTGAATCCCAGAGCCAGGTGGCAACATCAGGGAAAGGCCTCGGTCTCTATGCCCTTTTGTTGGCCATCCGGAGGGAGTTGTTGGCCACCGTGTGAACCATCAACAAAACTACACTGTGTAAAAATAGAACTATATATAATTTAAGATAAATTATTTTGACGTAATCATTATACCAACATATGTAGTAATATACCATAATTGTAATATTTCCAAGTTAACTTGAAATGAATAAGTCTAATATACAATGTCTTGTTGGTTTGAAGAACCTCCCAGTTGCAATTCAACTTATCAGTCGTGATTCGTCACAATTCTATGGATACTCAGTTGTAAATCCATTTCAATAAATCTTTTTCAAGAATTGCTCTAGTTCAGGTATGTCCAACAGGTAGAGGTCCTGTAGATTGTGGAGGGGTCAGAGGTAGATCACCAGCCCCACTTGGTCTCACTAATGGTCTCACTAATGAGCAAGAGCGAAGTTTTAAAGATTGCGCAAGATCAGCCGGATCAATACTTGACCTACATTTAACACAAATAACTCTGAATAAAAGTTAAAGAAAGTTATTGAGACAGTTAAAGAAAGTTATAACTCAATAAAAAATAAAAAATGTCCGCAGTTCTTTCTGGATTTTCGTCTCTCTGTTTTGTTTTTGCTTATTTTGCTTACCAGTAAATGACAGAAGGTGCATTATAAATGGAGGGCGAGGCGGTGGAACCCAACTTTAGTGGGTTAAAATCTAATTTGAAACTTTTTCATGGTGGTAGATCACTGGCACTTTTGGTCGGAAAAAA
This sequence comes from Gekko japonicus, assembly GCF_001447785.1. Classification (NCBI taxonomy): domain Eukaryota; kingdom Metazoa; phylum Chordata; class Lepidosauria; order Squamata; family Gekkonidae; genus Gekko; species Gekko japonicus. The sequence continues at coordinate 247,284 of NW_015165303.1, read as the reverse complement.
TAGATCATTACCTGTTCAAAGTTGGACATGCCTGCTCTAGTTCATTCCCATCATTGAGTTGTATAAATCCTTTTGTAAAGTATCTCAAAAAACAATACATGTTTGGTAGCGAACAGCACTTCAAGTCTGCCATGAGACCATTAGATGGAACACTAATCTCAACAATTCCACACAGTAAACTTTTCTCCTTGTGATAAGGACTTATTCATTTCGAGTTGATTTGGAAGTATTATAATTATGGTATATTCATACACATGTTGGTATAATTATGCCAAAATAATTTTTCTTACATTACATATAGCTTTATTTTTACACAGTGTGGTTTTGTTGATGGTTCTGGTTTACCACTGTGGTCCCTGTTTGGCCACTGTGTGAGACAGGATGCTGGACTAGAGGGACTATTGGTCTGATTCAGCAGGGCTGAATCCAAATAAAGCCAAATAATTAGAAATCAAGATTTTGTGGAAATTAGACATGCTAGGTCTAGCTCCCGGGCAGTATGTCTTTTCCCTTGTTACTAAAAGTTGATGGGTTCTGAGATATTGCTTGTGTGGTTTAGGTGGTTAGGGTTTCTATTTTCTTAAACATTTTCTGCAATCTCAGCAATCAAATATGCTAATAAATTTAAAATAGAGGTGTCCCTGTTTAAAATAGAAGTGTCCCCAAAACCCAGGCTTTAACAGGGAGCTGAGCTGCTCAGGTAAGCCAAGTGCCCCCTTTTTGGACCTAACACTTTTACATCATGAAATCAGGAATGTCACCTGCAGCATAGTCGATAATAGCTCGAATTTTTATTTTTAAAATGGTGACCATCAACAAGAATTTCAGACAGCACTATGCTTTCCAACACACATGAAAAAATAGTATAATCACATGAAATACATATATCTAAATTCATTTGGCACGTCTGAACAGCTAACCAAGTGATTGGTTTCCTGATTGAAACCAGAGAACGGGATATGAGCCCAGCTGGCAGGTGTCCAAGCCTCTCAAATTTAAACTCCAGTTTCCCCAGCCCTAGTTTAACACTCCTACCACTATGTCACACTGGTATTTGATTCTTGGTCACTTGGAATATAAATCTCTAGAAATACTTTAAATTTTAACATTAAGCACAAGTTTGCATAATATGATCAAGAAATTGAATTATTTCATTATTGTATGTAATGCAGCTTCTTGAACTGATTGGCTCTCAGATCTGTTGCCATAGCTACGTTAATATATCCCATATTCGTTCCTAGTTTATTGCACATGTGTCTTTTGCGTATTTAAAAGAGCTGATGATTCTAAGTTATCACAGACACTGAGGCTACAAACATAATGCAACCAGCATCAAGGAAGCTTGAAAGGATTCTTGTCAAATGCATGTTCCCATGAACCATTTTCCAAATTTTGGTCATCAACTGATAACATTTTGGTATTATTGGGTAATCTTGGTAATACAGTGGCAACATAGTTTTATTCAGATATTTGTATGTCTCTTGACTTTCTATAGTATAAATGCCAATGGATACGATAATATATATCAGTATAGGCTGGTAACAGCAGTTCTGTTAAATGACATCTGAGGATTATATTGCAACTAAAGTTGTATAGTAATGTCTCTCCTAATATATGTTTGAAAGCACATTCATAACTTTCTACCACAAACAGAATTGTGAGAAAACCCATCTGTCAATAATACTGGGAGCAAATATTATCTTTGAGAATAAGGTTTAAAAGAAACTTTGCAAAGGTATATTAAATGCTTTTTTGACTAATGCTATGCTGTTGTAGATATCTGGTATTTTGCTGAGTAGCAAAAGAAGAAAAACGATTAAGCAACTTGGCATTCAGATTCTGTGACCTGTTAAATACTGATGGATGTCAAAGGGTTCACAGCACAGCAATAAAGCAAGATCTTGTAATACTGTATGAAATGTTTATGCTAACTTTTCATATTAAGCTGCCTTATATATGCCTGGGGCTGTATTATATCTTGGCAAACTCATTACCTCAAATCTGCTAACCAGAATTTTTCAGAAAGTGTGTCATTAAGAGTGATAACAAAAACATTGCTTTGTAAACATATTTTTAAAAGATTACGAACTGATCTGGATAGGCTGGAACAGTGGGCTGAGACAAATAAAATGAATTTCAGTAGAGATAAGTGCAAAGTCTTACACTTAGGTACAAAATATCAAAGGCACAGATATAGAATGGGAGGGACTTGGCTTGACAGCAGCACATGTGAAAGGGATCTAGGTGTTCTGGTTGATCATAAGTTAAACATGAGCCTGCAGTGTGATGTGACTGTGAAGAAAGCTAATGCAATCTTAGGATGCATTAACAGAAGCATTGTGTCCAGAACACGGGAGGTGGTAGTTCCGCTCTATTCTGCTATGGTCAGGCCTCACCTGGAGTACTGTGTCTAGTTTTGGGCACCACATTTTAGGAAGGATGTTGACAAGCTCAAGCGTGTCCAGAAGAGGGCAACCAGGATGGTGAGAGGGTTGGAATCCAAGTCTTATGAGGAAAGGCTGAAAAAGTTGGGTATGTTTCGCCTGGGAAAGAGAAGGCTTAGAAGGGACATGATTGCCGTCTTCAAATATTTGAAGGGCTCATGTAGAAGATGGAGCGGATCTATTCTCTCTTGCTGCAGATTACAAGACTAGATCTAATGGGTGGAAATTACAAGGGAGTCAGGAGAAACTTCTTAACTGTAAGAGTGGTTGAGCAGTGGAACAGACTGCCTCGGGAGGTGGTGGATGCTCCTTCACTGGACGTTTTCAAGCAGAGGCTGGACGACCATCTTTCGGGTATGTTGTAGGGCTATTTTTCAGCTGTTCTCCTGCAGAGTGCAGGGGGGTTGGACTAGATGACCTGCAAGGTCCCCTCCAACTCTAACATTCTATGATTCTATGATTCTGTACCCAGTGTTCCTTTCATTACTAGCACAGAATGGTCTTTTGGACTTCATTGTTTGTTTACATATGGATAAAGGAAAATATTTGCTTTAATTCTGCATGATCTCCCCGCTGATATAGTGGACGTTGGTAGATTGTTAAGCACTTGGAAAAGAAAGGGGATGCTTTTAAATGGTTTAGGTCTTATCTGTTGGGCTATGTGTAGAAAGTCATTGTGGAAGATTTAGAATCTGCTGCTTGGGATATATATTGAGAGGCTCTACAAGTTGGTATTATCACCCATGCTGTTCAATATTTCAGTGAGACTTCTCAATGAAATTAGCTTTGTAAATGGATATCATCCCAGCTTTATATTTCCTTAAATAAGCCCCAGAAGCCCTCTTCGGCTGGTGTATGGAGGCAGTGGTCATGTTGCTGAGGCACAGCAAGCAGAAACTGAATCCTGGTATGACGGAGTTGATGCTGGTGGTAAATCTAATGTTTTTGAGGGAATAATACTACCTGTCTGGGTGGCATGAGTTTGACTCTGTGAAGACCTTAGGACTCAGCTTCCTTTTGGAAAAGCAAGTTAATATAGTGGATAAGAGTGCTCTTTTCAAAGACATCTTGCACAAGTAAAAGTCCTTTTTACATTCAGCTGACCTAGCCACACCAAGCCACATTATGGTAGCCTCAAGACTTGGATATTGCGAACAGCGCAGCATCACGGGTGCTCTGTCGGGACGCTCCCGATGAGCCCCATGCTTCTTCATCTTTTTTTGAGTCCCCTGGGTATTTGTACCATCGGGGGTCTCACCAGCCTTCTGGAGAGAGGTCTGGTCTGCAGGAAACTTGACCGGGCGTTCCGCCAACGGTGGAGAGCGGGACAGGACTGGTTTGTTTCGATGCGGAGGTGAATGAATGGAGCAACATGGTCCACCATGATTGCCAGCTGCGATCACCCTTTTTGAACTGTGGATTTGCAATATAACTATACAGCAAAGTCAAGAACATGAGTAAACGCATCTCTCTCTCAAAATTTGGAAAAGATCCCCAGTAGATTGCCCAATGGATTCTCTAAATTGTGGTTTTAAATGCGGCTGTGAAAGGATTTGAGTTAATGGGAAGAAAATGGTGCTGGCAGAAGAAAAAATAGAAAGACTAGTAGGAGAAACGGTGATGTTCGACTTAGAAGATACAAAAATTGTTCAATTATCTGTGGAACAATTCAAAACATTTTATTTGAGGAAGTACGGCAGGCAGTTGAACAAACCTGTAAAAATGCCATTAAAAATGCCTTTGAAAATCTTCAGAAAACAAACATGGAACGGGTTAATGAGAAATATCCATTACAGCTACAGGGAAGGCTCTGAAAATTCTGAGAGGGAAAGGAATTATGACCAAAAAAAGAAGTTACAAGATAGACCCTTTTTTCTTAAAGAGGCAACACACGGCATTAAAAGTATTCCAAAAAATCCTATGAAGGTGGGATTGCTAAAGAAAGCTGCTAGAAAACAACTACACAAGCAAAGGTTTAAGGTGGTGAAAAAGACTCCAGTGAAAAGCTACAGCAACAACAGAAAGACAGAGTTAACAAAACGGGAAAGACAAAAAATGGGAATAGAATACCATGAATATAAGGAGAAAAGACATTTAATCTTGGTTATTATGAGGAAACTGCTTCAGAAAGTATGGCAAAACTGTGGCTTGGTATATTTGGCAGTAATACAACTTATGCTTGGTTTGTCTAACTTTGTAGTTTGGTTTACTTAAGGCATGTGAAATGGGTATTAAATATTGAGTACTGAGCAGCAGAAATGGACAATATACAGAGAATAATAGAATGATTTTTGATGCCTGTAAAATGCTTAAAATGCTTGGTAAAACGTTCAAAATGATGGTATTTCTGTATGTTGAAATATGGATAGTTCATAACTAAGGTTCACAAAGAGATAAGATATTTAAGTTTGGTTATTGTGAGGTAGAACACAAGAAATGAGGGAGTAATTTTTGGTGCCAGTGAAATGTTTAGATACCAGACTGGGTGGCTAGCTGCTAGATGGGGTACTCTCATCTGGTAGTTTGGGCAGCTTCAAGTGCACATGTGTATGCTGGGCCAACTGGCAAGCCAGTGGCTCCAAATGTGCATTCCAGCTGCCCAGCCAACAGCTTAGAATATGTTTGGGAAGCAGGGGATGGGGGTGTACTTTCACCAATCCACCTAGGGTGCCCTGTATTATGATTTTTTTCTGAAGATTTAACATGCATTTTAACTTCCTTGTAAGCCATTTTGTAGGAGAAAAGTGGTATGAAATGTTTTAAGTAAATTATTTTATTCTAAAAGAAATTCACTTCTTTAAATAGTTAAGTTTCGGAGACATTAAAATAATAAGCCAATTTTACTTGGTGGCATCACACAGATGTGTGTGTGTGTGTGTGTGTGTGTGTGTGTGTATATATATATATATATATATTAGTGAGCAAAGCCCATTGTGGATGAAGACAATGGGCCCTAGAAAGGTCAGGTGGGTGGGTGGTAGATAGATAGGTAGATGGATAGATAGAGGGGTTTGGAGAAAGAGAGGAAGGAAAGAAGGAAGGAAGGAAGGAAGGAAGGAAGGAAGGAAGGAAGGAAG
>NW_015165303.1:223442-241292 GCF_001447785.1 Gekko japonicus | reverse complement strand
TGCGATAATTGGGTTGCCGCCCCCGCCAGCCTGCAACTGTGTGGGTGGGTGGGTGGGGGAGGGAAATTGGGCCGCGGCGAGCAGCTAATCGCTGCCGCCAGCCTTCAAGGGGCAGAGGGAAATTGGGGCACTGCGAGCGGCTCATCGCCGCTGCTGGCGGCCTTCAAGGGGGGGGGAATCAGGCTGCAGCAAGCGGTGATGAGCTGCCACCGCCGGCCTTCCACTGATATCCTCCAGGCCTGGCTAGTTTGGGGGGGGGGTTCGGGTGGCGGTGAGCAGCTTATCGCCGCTGCCGGTGGCCTTCAAGTGATCCTTCGCCAAGGCCTGGCTAGTCAGGGATGGCGGTGGCGCCGCTCTTCAAGTGCTCCCCAGTTCCACTTACCCACCAGGTGGTTGTCAGCAGTAGTCTGATGTCTGAGGGGACCGGGTGCAGAGGCAGGGCTACAGCCTTTGTGTTCTGAGGTGGGACTTAGGCAACACAGCCAATGGAAGCTGGGGAAGCTTCTGACAGAGAGTTCAAGCCTCCAAACACTGTTGGTGCACATTTTCTCTCCGCTGCGTCTGATGCTGCGTCTTACTCAATTATATATAAGGGAGATATATATATATATAGTGTATATATATTACAGCTGACTTCAAATTTGAACCTCAAATTAAGTTAGTTTAATTCTATTAGAATAAATTATTCTTACATTATTTTTAATTTCTCTGGATTTGTACTGGGGAATTTTCAATCTCCAGTTAATTCAAATGACCGAAGTTTTAAAAAATCCTTCTGTCTTTTTTCCTTCCAGGTATCTAGTATCTGTCGGACAGCTATACATGCTGGAGTAATGCGCAATGAAGGGGGGTTTATTGATGTTATGCCAGTGGATAAAAGACGGATGTACATTGCTTCATTTCAAAATGGAATCTTTTCAGAAAGGTACTAAGCAGAACTTTTATGAACACTGTTTGCTATCAATATGCATATACTTACCATGTTTTTTCAGTCATATTACATTTTTGTAGGGATTGTGAAGTCAATGTGTTTATACTGAAGTAACTAAATAACACTGGACTGTGAGTTGAATGTATGAGATGCATATGAGTTTCAGTGTGGTATAATGGTTAGAGTGTTGGACTAGGATCTAGAAGACCCAAATTTGAATCTGCACTCTACCATGGAAATATACTGGGTGACCTTAGACAAGTCACACTCTCAGCACAACCTACCTCACAAGGTTGTAAGGATAAAATGGAGAACAGGAGAGTGAAGTAAGCTGTTTTGAGTCCCCATTGAGAAAAAAGGTGGGCTGGAAAATGAAGTAAATAAATAATAAAAATAGCTGAATAGGGGGGGGGCAGATAAAAGGTAGGTTGGTGGATGGGTGGGAAAGAGAGAAGGAAGCAGAGAAAGGTGAGGATAAGGGGGTTGCCAGGAGCAGGGGAAGAGGAAATAGTGTGGTGAGGGTGTACAGGGGAAAGTGAGAAGCTTTCTAGAAGTCTTTGTAGGTTCCCTACCTCACAAGTGAGCCCATGGTGGCCTCATAGCTAGCACTGCACAACTGGGCCATAATTATCCCTGGTAGAGGCTGCTAGCAGGAGGAAAACAGGGAAAGCTGGAGATGTGGGCAAATAAAGGTAAGTTGGCTAGTGATTGGGGAGGAGATGAGGAAGCAGGAAAGGAGGAGAGGCTATGGGCACTTTCAGGGAAGAGGAACAGGAAATAGTGAGGGAAATGAGATGACCCCGCAAAATTTTTGCAGGTCTCCTGTTTTCACACATGCACATCAATTCAGTGATATATCACTGAATCCATAATACTTGTCAGATCTCGTCAGATCTCAGAAGTTAATCAGGGTCAACTGTGGATAGTACTTGGATGGGAGACTTCCTTGGAATACCAAGTTGGGAGGACAGAGGCAGGCTTTATTCAGCCACCTCTCTGAATATTCTCCAGGCCCCCAGTAGGGGTGAGTCACCAGGGGTCAACGTGACTTCCATGTGCAGACACACACATACCAAACAAATTAAGCTAAAAATTTTCTATGTAGAATTCAATATAGAAATTTAGGAAGGTGTTAAAGTGGCCCTTTTATTTTATATATATAAATAACAGAAGTGCTTGGTGAGATTAAGATTTTACAAGCTAAATTTTGTGGAATAACTTCTTTTGTTATCTTTCTGCAGTTTACAGAATCCTCCAGGAGGCAAGGCATTCAGAGTGTTTGCGGTAGTTTGAAATACCAAGTAAACAAAAAAGAAAAGAAGAAAATGGCATGCTTGGAAGAAGTGAAAATGTCATTTAATATACTTCCTAAAATTTGTATAAAGGTGTAATATTACTGTACAGAAGACATTTAACCTTTTATGTCTGAAAAGGAGCTTAACTGCATGTAAATCTTAATGGGGAAAATCTGTAAATTAAACATGGGATGCATGATGAACTATGAGGATAAGTAACTTGTTTTGATCCTGTGTTAAATATTGCTATATTTTCTTAGCATTTATTCCTATGCAGTTCATTCAAACCTTATAAAATGCTCCAGTATCAAAAACAAACAATAAAAAACTCACTACATTATTGTTACCATTGGATTGCATCCAAGCCTGTGTTGAACAAGTAGAAATTGTGCAAGAGGGGAGACAGTTTCCAGTGCTGTTTCTGAAGGGCCTCCGATTCTCAGGAGTGACTTTTCAAGGTTCAGGGACTGTAGACTGAATGGGGCAGTTATCAAAGACCCACTCTATAACCAGAGCTTGCACTTATTTAGATCCAACCCAATCATGATTATTATAGTGCTATGTATGCCACTAGCATTATCCATAAATTTATCTCTGTTATGGGCCAAGATATGACCTTTGAAATATTAACAAGCATGTGCTTGGCTGTAGGATTGATCCCACAAGCCACATATGTTGGTGTATAGTGTTGATGAATGGAGAAACCCCACTGTAAAACAATGGATCATACATGCCAAAGTCCATTTATTTTCTGCATCTATCATATTCCTGCAGAGCAGGACACAAATCCAAAGATTGCTATTTTATATACTATTTCACCATTTCATTTGATTTCATTTATGCTGAATAGCCCTGTGTGTTACTTTTTCCATATTGTGGTATATTAGAAAACCATAATGGTGACATTATCAATCTTTCTATGAAACGCTGTAAAGCTGATCAATACTATATCTTTGGATTTGTCATTGACTTTATAGTTTCTTTAAAAATATTATTGGTATTCGTACGTGCATCAAAATATTTTTCCTTTGTTTCGCTACATGTACTACCTCATGTAGTTAGGGAAGTATTGTTAGCTTTTATGGAAATAACTTTTTGGAATAAAAGCCAACTAAATACAGATTTGACAGTCTTTGTAAATCCATACTGAAATGTTAAAACATTCCAGGGTTCAAACTCTACATCTGTGGTTGAAAGATATCAGAGTGGGGCTGGAGAAGAACTTTTACACTGGAGTATTTCAGCTAATCAGGGTAGACATTTATGGACTATATGGACTAGTATCGGATTCCATATTAGGAAACTATATTTTATTAGTTAAAACATCAAATTTGACAAGGAGGTTTGCAAAAGAATGAACAATTCCAGTATGTACCCAACCTCATTAATCTGCACTTTCCTACTCACTCTCATTCACCAATCAAGCCAAAGTTTTCTGTGGAGCAAAGGTGGAGGCCTGACCTGCCATTCCAAAAGTACTGTGTCCTATGCATGAGAAATGCTTTCTTCAACCTTTCCCAAAGTAGTTCAAAGAGATCACACCTGAGCAGTGCTTTGGACTCTGGTTTTTCCATTCCACTCTAGTATACAGTCCACTAGAGTCTACTTTCTCTGTATTCTTAAAAGTAGCTGCTATAAAATATCTTAAAGATAAAACAATCAGAAAACAATTTCATGAACGAAACTTGCTTTTCAATGTGTTCATTCTTTGTTCAGTATTTGCTAAAATTCCATCTGTTTCTTGTTCTATTTTTATTTATTTTGGAATCTTTTGCCTTCTGAATAAGCAATTCTATTATTGTTTCAGAGCAGCTCCAAAACCTTGGGCAGCAGGCAGCATTAAGCACAGAAACAGAAAAGTGATTTTTTTTTTTTGCATGAAAGCTTAGTTTCTGGATTAAAATCAATTGTCTCCACAAAGGATTGTATTGTCTGAACTAATTTAATACTTGCTGCACTGGGGCTGATATGCCTCCCCGGCACAGCTATAATTGATCCAAGAGCTAAAGAAATGGTTTAGTGAAATATTCTGATCCTCTCTTATTCATCTAGAATGAATTATGGGCTAAATTCGATTGCTTGGGTTTTGTTGTTTTAAATGAGCAAGTACTTTAGCAATGTTATTTGGCTTGAAGGTAACAGCTGGTGTTTTCACCATTAGGATGGAAATTAAAGAATGTGGTGTGAAATATACATAACTGCGCACCAATCTTTTAGTTTGCAAGTTAGCCATTTAATACTATGAATTCAATTTACACTGACAGAGTTGCTTATTCAATGGATGTTCTAATGTCAAGATGGAAAATTAAGTATTTGCCCAATGTGAAGTGCACTGTATTAGAACATAAGGATTCTTCCCTGGTGATAGGTGTATTTCATAGTCCTATAACAGGCAAGGTAATCTCTTAGCAAGACCATTCATCTATGAAGCTTCCTGAGTGGCTTTGGGCAATCTATTATCTCAGTTTACTTCACATGACATACCTCATATTGCTAAACTTCCCACAACTGAATTCCCTGAAAGGATACAAATAAACAAAAAGGGTGAACCAAGCTACTTAGTAAAAATGTGACATCATACCTCAAACACTACCTAAAAGGCTGCATGTATTTTCCCCCTTAGGATTGCTCAATAAAATTAGATACAACTCCTTCTGACCTTAAGCAGTGTGTAGATTCTGAAAAACTCCCTTCATTGGCTTCCGCTATGCCCTTAAATCATTTCCTGCTTCACCTACACTCCTTCATGTTTCTCTGTTTCAAATTATTAGTTAGGATAGGACTGGTCATGACCAGTACCCCACTGGGCCACTGGCAGTCAGAAATATTCAGAGCCAAGCCCCAGGAACTCTTACAACTCTTTTCCTTCTGTGTCCAGCGCACCACCTGCCTGGAGCTCTTACTAACTAACTCCTCAGGGACATTTGGCTCAGCCCCATCACCAGTAAGTGTGGTTTACTATTGGAAGCCTCTGGTGAGAGAAAAACTGCTGTGAGTGCTAAACAGGTTTGAGGTGCTGGTTCACACAAACACAAGCACTGCGCAACAGGGGAGGCACGAGGAGACAACCAAGGCAGCAGAGAAAGGTGGGTGGATATAAATGGATTTTCTAATTAAAAATATATGGCACAGAAGCCTTTTGGCGGGCAGGGAGCGCAACAAAAAGAGCGTGGCACGCTGGAAGCGGGCTAGGATGGGGGGAAGGGGCCCATGGCCATGCCGTGTTCAGGCGAGGAGGGCGGCACAGGGGAGCAAATGACAGAGCCAGGTGCCTCCAGTCCAGGCAGGTGGTGTGCTGGACATGGAATGAAAAGCAACAGGAGGAGGAGAAGCGGAGGGCACTTTGAAGGACACACGTGGCCTCAGCGGGAGCAGGACAGCCAGGGGAGTGGCAGGGTTGGCAGGTGGAGAAGCAGCAGCAGCTGCCTAGGGCAAGGCGCTGGCAGCGTGGGGTGCCCAGGGCATCTTCTGGTGAGGGGCAGAAGAGGCGCTGGTGCTGGTCACTGCCAGGGAGCCCAGCAGGGTGATGGGGGAAGAGGAGGTGGCTGCTGCCCAGCGGGAGGAGGAAAACAAAGTGGTGGCAAATAGTGGTGGCAGCAGGGCCAGTTTCTGTTGCAGCAGTGAGCGGTGCAGGAGGAGGAACAGGAGGCGAAGGGGAGGGGAGGCTGCTGGGAGCAGGGGCGGGGCTTGCTGCATGTGCCAGCCACCTGGGCTCCTTACTGCCAGGGCATTGCTCCGGTGCACTCTGGCAGGAAATGAGCTCTGCCCAGCTCTATCTGTTACTGGACAGCCATCCACCTTCTGGCCCTGACATCTTGGCCGAGGCCTTCAATGCTGTGGTTGGATGGTTACGGCAGAGCCGGTTGACATGAAATCCATCAAAGATGGAGGTCCTGTACCTGGGGGGGAGTGGATGTGGGTATCAGACTCCCAATGCTGGCAGGGCCGGCTCACCCGCTAGGTGAACTAAGCATTCGCCTAGAGCGCAGGCCGGCCCTTAGGGTGCCAAACTGGACCTGCCCCCCTCCGCACCCTCCGTGCTGCTGGGACTGCCACTGCCTGCCGCCCACACTCTTTTGCGAGCCCAGGCCAAGAAGCTGGCCTTGCAGTGCCTCCCGAAGACGTCCAAGAGCTGGAGCCATGAGGAGCCGGGAGATAGGTGCGGGAGGGGCCCTGAGGAACTCCCCACTGCTGGGACTGCACCCCCTCCCACTGCCCCTTGGCTCAGGCTGCAACCACCTTGGCTGCCCTCCCCTCCCGCTGCTGGGTGGGGCCACTTTCCCTCAGGGGCGGAACTGGGTCCCCTCTTTGCAACACTCATGGCAGAGCCAGAAAGGGTCTCCCACTGCTGCTTTTTGGTTTTGAAAACGGAGGAGGGAAACCGCGGTCTACCCTCGGCAGCCGAGCCGCCCCCAGGACCTCTCTGCTCTTTTAATTCAATTTTAATTTAATTTAACTTTCAATTTGTAGACCGCTCACCCCCTAAGGGCTCTGAGAGGTTTACATTGTACAATTATCCTATCTAGGGCCACAGTATTCAGGGGGGTGACTGCCTACCGGCATCCCAGACAGCAGGGCTTGTTATTCTTGCTTCTTCTCAGCTTCCTTCCACTTCCCCCCCCCTCTCCTGGTGACGGCGTCTCTTAGTGCAGTCCTTATTGCAGCAACTCCTTTAGGCGAGATCTTTGTGGTGCGCGGCTTGTGTGATGACTGCAGCTCTGGCACACGTCCTGTTGGCTCTGCTGGGCTGCGTCGTCACGTCACCGTGCCTTCCCGTCCAATCTCCGCCTGAATTCTGCTGCCGCTTGCCGCCTGGATGTTTACCACGCTTGCTGGTCACCGGATGCCACACGTTGCTGCCTGCTCACCGTCGCCACCACCGCCACGGCTCACCGCCACTTTGCCGGTGCTCCTGCTGCACCCACTTCATAGGGAGGGAGGGTGCCCCCTGCTACCTAGAGCAGGTACCCATTTATCTACTTGCAGAGCTTTCGAACCGCTGGGTGGGCGGGAGCTGGGACAAGGGCCGGGAGCTCACCCTGGCCACAGTGGGTCTCGAACAGCCTTATGGCTGTTCGCTAGATAGTTACTGCAGGTTTTTTTACTCCCTGCGCCACCGCTCCCAATTTTACCTGTTTCATTCTTTTTTAACCAAGAATAAAAAGGCACCGCTGGCCTCTTCAGGCCAGCCGAAGGGGGGGGCAGTGGGGGAGGTGGGCTCTCTCTGCCTGGCATTAAAAGAGAGGTGCAGTGGGGTGGGGTGAGGATGGATCCCCTGCTTTTTCACGCCTGCTTTCAAACGGTGATCCCAGGGATGAAACTCTGGTTGGTGAGGGTGAGTTGCTGCTGGGCAGAATGCCCACCTGTTACGCCTCTGGTCAAGGGGCCCCACCCGCCTCTGGCGCCTTCGCCCCATACAGCCCCTGCAGCAGCAGCCTCCCCTCTGGGTGAGTTGGGGTCGACAAGGGGCCTCCGCTCCATGCCCTGCAGAAAGGTCCCCGGTTCGGCAGGCAGCCTCTCGGCATTGTCTCCTGTCCCACACAAGGTGGAGATCTGCAGGGCCATTGGGGGGGGGGAGTTTCCAGCCCTCTCCTTCCCAGACAAGCGCCTCTGGGCGCTGGTCTGCAGGAAGTGCCCGGGTAGGCTGGGAGAGGGGAGAGGCGCTTTGGGGGCACCTCCCCGGGGCACCCCTTCCCAGCGGTGGTGGGTCTGGCTGGCGGCAGTACCACTGTAGCAATTCTAGGCACAACTCAAAGAAGGTATGTTCCTTTAAAAACCTTGTTACATACCACTTGTAGTCATGCCAATGTTCCCTCTGATCTGTGGAATCTTGTGAGCAAAAAATCTACTTTGTAAACTATTGCCATTACAGTTGTCTTCCTTGTCTCCAGGCTCTGCCTGGAAGTTGGCAACCATGTAATTGGGCACACGTGGGTTGAGGGCACCAGGGGGCTAAAAAACCTCAGTCCTGCATGCTGGAAGGGGCACCTTTGGTGCTAGCACAGAAAGTGAGGAGCCTGGGATTAACACTAGATGCTTCCCTTTCTATGAAGGCCCAGGTTATTGTAGTTGCCAGATCTGCATTTTCCCATCTTAGGCAGATGGTTACTGAAACCCTATCTCTCCCCCCCACCCGGGCTTAGTTATAGTGACCCATGCAATGGTCACTTCCAGGCTTGATTACTGCAATTCACTCTACGTAGTCTTACCCTTGAGGCTGATCCGGAAATTTCAGCTGGTGCAAAATGCAGCCGCATGCGTGCTGACGTCGATGCCGGTATCTCTCCCCCTCATGATTGGCAGGTGCTCTACCAACAGCATTGGTTGCTGGCTGACTTCTGAATTTGTTTCATGGTGTTGGTAATAACCTTTAAAGCCTTACACAGCCTGGGACCAACATATCTGAGGGAACGCCTGTTCCCATACATGCCCCGATGAGCATTACGCTCTATGGACCAGCATCTTTTGGTTGTCACTGGTCCAAAGGATGTCCGCCTTGCCTCGACCAGGGCCAGGGCTTTTTCTGCCCTGGCCCCTGCTTGGGGGAACATGCTCCCTGTTGAGATTAGGACCCGGCAGGATCTTCTTCAATACTGCAGGGCCTGCAAAATGAAGCTGTTCCATCAGGCCTTTGGTTGAGTTAGCAGGCGTCTGTGTATGGCCTCCCTGAGGTTGCTGTCACCCACATACTACCTATCTACTAAGCCAAGTAATATGCTAGGCAACCTCTCAGCCAGCTGATTCTGTCAGTCTATGATTACTGTTGTAATGTTTATTATCATCGTTTAAATTTTAATTGTATTTATTGTATTATTAATATGATGTAACCCACCCTAAGCCCGCTTGCAGGATGGGAGGGCTTTAAATACAAATTATCATCATTATCTCACCTCTCAGTTGGCTTCTCTCCAGGCTACCCAGCTCCTTCAACCTTTCCTCATAGAACTTGGTCTCCAGACCCCTCACCATCTTCGTTGCCCTCCTCTGGACATGTTCCAGCTTGTCTATAGCCTTCTTAAATTGCAGGGCCCAAAACTGAACACAATACTCTAGGCGAGGTCTAACCAGAGCAGAGTAAAGCAATACCATCACTTCACATGATCTGGACACTATACTTCTGTTGATACAGGCCAAAATTGCATTTGCCTTTTTAGCTACTGCATCACACTGCTGACTCATGTTCAGTGTATGGCCTACTAAGACCCCTAGATCCTCTTCACACATACTACTGCCAAGACAAGTCTCCGCCATCCCATAATTATGCATTTGATTTTTCCTACCGAAGAATAGATTCTTTTGAACTATGGTGCTGGAGAAGACTCTTGAGAGTCCCTTGGACTGCAAGAAGATCAAATTAGTCAATCCTAAAAGAAATCAACCCTGACTGTTCCCTGGAAGGCCAGGTAATGAAACTGAAGCTCAAATACTTTGGCCACCAAATGAGAAGGGAGCACTCACTGGAGAAGACCCTGATGCTGGGAAAGATTGAAGGTCAAAGAAGACGGGGACGGCAAAGGATGAGATGGTTAGACAGTGTCATCGATGCAATGAACATGAAGGTGAGCAAACTTCAGAGGGCAGCGGAAGACAGGAGGGCCTGGCGTGATCTGGTCCATGGGGTCGCGAAGAGTCGGACTCGACTGTGCGACTGAACAACAACAACCTAAATGTAGAACTTTACATTTATCCTCATTGAAATTCATGTTATTGGTTTTAGCCCAGTTTTCCAGCCTGTATCCTGACTCTGTTTTCTACCATATTTGCTACCCTTCCCAATTCAGTATCATCTACAGATTTAATAAGTATTTCCTCTTTTTCGTCACCCAAATAATTTATAAAGATATTGAACAAAACAGGTTGCAGGACAGATCCTTGAGGCACTCCACTTGTCACTCCTTTCCAAGAGGATGAGGAACCATCCACAAGCACTCTTTGGGTGTGATCTGTCAACCAGTTACAGATCCACCTAACAGTCACAGGATCCAAACCATATTTTACCAATTTGTCAACAAGAATATTATGTGGAACCTTATCAAAAGCCTTATTGAAATCAAGATAAACTACATCTACAGCATTCCCCTGATCCAGCAAGGTAGTAACTTTCTCAAAAAGAGATAAGGTTAGTCTGACATGACTTGTTTTTGAGAAGCCCATGCTGGCTCTTAGTAATCACAGCCATCCTTTCTAAGTGCTCAACGACTGACTGTTTGATGATTTGTTTTAAAACTTCTCCAGATGTAGACATCGAGCTGACAGGTCAGTAGTTACCCATATCCTCCTTTCCCCCCTTCTTGAAGATAGGGACAACATTTGCCCACCTCCAGTCTTCTGGCACCTCACCTGTTCTCCAGGAATTCTCAAAAATAATGGACAGATGCTCAGGAATTACATCCGCAAGCTCTTTTGGATGCAGTTAATCTGATCCAGAGGAATAGTTTCATTAAAAGAAACTAGGTGCTTGTGTACTACCCCATGCCGATCCTAGGCTGCAATTAGCTATTACTATTCATAGGACCTAGGAATGCCAGCATCCAGGTGGGATCTGAGGATCCCCCAGAATTACAGCTCATCTCCGGACTACAGAGATCAGTTCCCTTGGAGAAAATGGATGCTTTGGATGGGGACTCTGGCATTGTACCCCAATGAGGTCCCTGTCCTGCCCAGGCTCTGCCCTCAAATCTCCAGGAGTTTCCCAACCTGGATCTGGCAATGCTACCCCCTCAACCCCCCCCCCCGGTGGCTGGGGGGGACCTGGCAACCCTGTGTGAGGCCTTTTTCTCAAACACAGCAAGGTAGGTTAAGCTGACAGTGACAGGTCCAAAGTTACTCTACTGCAACTTCATGGCAGAGTTGGGGGTTGAATCTGGGTCTGCCCATTCCCGGTCTCTCTAACCACTACACCACATTGGCTGAAAACTTTGCTTGTGGAACACTTGAAATGTTTGAACTTTCCCATATATTACAGAGTCATCAGAAACACTCCTTATGCATTCCTGTTTCTCGAAAGAGATAACTTGAAATATTAGAAGAGAAGAAGAGATTGGATTTATACCCTGCCCTTCACTACCCAAGGGAGTCTCAGAGCGGCTTACAAACTCCTTTCCCTTCCCCTCCACACAGCAGACACCCTGTGAGGTAGGTGGGGCTGAGAGAGCTCTGACAGAAACTGCTCTTTTTCAAGAACAGCTATGCCAGAACTATGGCTTGCCCAAGGTCATCCAGCAGGTGCAAGTGGAGGAGTGGGGAATCAAACCCGGTTCTCCAGATTAGAATCTGTGCACTTAACCACTACACCAAACTGGGAGTGTCATTAGGAAGGTCAATCCTTTACACAGGAAACAGAACATATATTACAGAAACGGCTGCAGCATTAAGCTGATGTTCTCCTACACAGAAACTGCTGCTATCACTATTCTTTTGTCACAGCATGGTGTAGTGGTTAAGAACAGTGGACTCTAATCTGTAGAACTGGGTTTGAGTCCCCCCCTCCTCCACATGAAACCTGCTGGGTGGCCTTGGGCCAGTCACAGTCGTCTCAGAACTCTCTCAGCCTCACCTACCTCACAAGGTGATTTGTTGTGGTGAGAGAAAGGGAAGGTGACTGTAAGCTTTGAGACTCATTTAAAGGTAGAGAAAAGCGAGATATAAAAACTAGCTCTTCTTCTTCTTCTTCTGTATCCTATATAAGTTGCTCCCAAAGCTCACAAGGGAAATCAAAGCAAGCATCAGTGGCCTCCCTTCTGCAAACAAACCCATCAGAATACAGGGAATGTTTGCATAAATATTCAGAAACAATATGTTGCTTCACTATAAAAAGCAAAGTGAAGCATCATATTGGAAAAAAGCTTGAGAGAAGAGGCATGTTGTTTTTCATGGAAAGAACTGTAGATGCTCTTGACCAAGACAGCTTTCTTTCCTTCTTGGAATCAGTTCCATACCTCTCAGATCCTGGCATATGGAACACCTTGATTCTATTGGGCTAGTCTGAATTGTTTGCTCTTTTCTTTTTACCCCCACAAAGAATCTGCTACTTTTTTTATTTAGACATGTAAACAATCTAATGTAGTTTAGATACTGGCAATCTCAGAGAAAATATCATCTAATTACATACTTTGTGTAAACAGCAAAAATAGCCTTCTTAATACGCATACTAAAAGTAAATAATTATCTTCCAACATAAGCAAACCAGTTTGCCAGCAAAGCCAGATAACTGCTTAATAAGGTTTCTTGAGGGCAGAAAAAGGTTTGTCTTTATAATAAACTGTACAAAAGCTGAAGTCTTTTGCAGAATTTAAAAATACGTCTGATGTTACAGTAAAAACAGTATGAGTTGTTTTAGAATTAAAATGCCTTATGCAAGCAAAAGAACCTGAAATGTCCTCACTTTGCTCCTTGGTAAAGTGCAAAATGTTAGCACATTAGTGATAAATATATAAATGAGAGCATAGAGTTTTTTTCCACAAATTATCTACTTAGATCCAAATCTCAAGTGCATTGTAAAGTCTGCCTTGATTCTCAGTGAGAAAAGCGAACTATGGGTGATTCTGCACTAGACATTAAATCGTGGTTCAACCCTGTCCCCGAACTTACATTCTACATTACACTCAAGTTCACCCCTGTAACTATCTTGGGGTATTTTTACATTCTACACGACACTCAAGTTCACCCCTGTAATTATCTTGGGGTATTTTTGTTTCCACATTACATTGAGGTCACCCCGGTTTTGCCCTACACTTGTCCCGGGATAAACAGATGCTGCTATAACCAGGGATAAATGCAAGGAATTGTGTCGCGAGCTGATGTAAATAAGGTAGTGCAGTAAATAAGTGCAGTAAGCTTGGGAGGTCTTCCTGTATGGCCATCAGTCTATTCAGAACTCTGATAAAAGAACATTTGGACTTTGAGCTGCCTTTCTGCACTCCAGACATGCACATCAACAGTGAGAGTAGGGTTACCAGGTCTGGGTTGGGAAACACCTAGAGATTTGGGCAGTGGGGCCTGGAGATGGTGGGGTTTGGGGAAAAGTGGACATCTCAGCAGGGTATCATGCCCTAGAGTCCACCCTCCAAAGCAGCAATTTTCTCCAGGGGAACTGGTCTTGGTCATCTGGACATCAATTGTAATTGCAGGAGATCTCCAGGTGCCAACTGGAGGTTAGCAACCCTAAGTGGGACAGAGGCTAAGAAAGTTCTTAAAGGGGCACATGTGAATTTGGAGAAGTTAGTGTTCAAAACATCTGTTGCCAAAGTCTACTGCTGATGATCCCATAAAATGAAGGAAATAGAACTAAGTGCATAAAAAATAGTATGCTGGATAAACAACCATTAGTTCTATCTATTTAATTAAAACTTTTCTGTGCCCTCTTTCCACCCAGTTCAGGGTCCACAAGCTGGAGAACATTACAATAGTCAAACACTTCAGATGTTAAAAAGCATTTAAATACAGATAAACATAAAATATTTAGAACTATTAAATAAAAATAATATAAATACATAAAACATTAAAAAATTAAACCCATAGCACAGACAAAAATGGACAAAAAGGGAGGATGGCCTAAAAGAACCAGAAACAAAATAAAAATCTTCACCCACTGGCAGAAGACAAAAATTGAAGGAGACAATATCCACGGGGAAGTAGTTCCAAAGTTTCAGCACTGCAATGGAGAAGGCCCTTTCTTGGGTTGCCACCAATCTAGACTCAGCTGTCTAGCCTTTGAAGATGATCACAGAGGTCAGGTAGGTTTACATGGAAGTAGGCAGTCCTTCAGATGTGCTGGCCCAAGCCATATATATAATACCAGCACCTTGAATGTGGCCTAGAAGCTAATTGGGAATCTATGTACATAGAACAATACTGGTGTGATAAGATCCCCATGACCCACTCCAGTCAGTGTTCTGGCTACAGCCTTCTGTAACACCTGTAGCTTCCAGACAGTCTTCAAGGGCAGTCTCACATACAGCACATTGCAGTAATCTAATTACATTACCAGGGCATGCACCATAGTGGCAAGATCAGGGCTATTTTTGGGCAGGAACGCACAGGGACGGAGTTCCGGCTGGCTTCAGAGTTGGCCACACCCACTACAGTCAAAACCTCTGTGTGCCTGGCTACAGAGGGAAGGCCTGGAGAGCACCCCCCCTGGCGACTCCGAGGTGGGTGTGCCAGGGGAGCCCCTGGAAGGATCGGGGAGGCATTTAAATGCCTCCCCATGCCTTCCCCAGCCTGTCCAAGGGCCGGCTTGCCCGCAGGACGCCCAGGCAAGCCAAGGGAAGGCATGGGGGTGTGGCCTAATAGGCTAATGAGCTGCGCTGTCAGGGGTGTGACTTAATATGCTGATGAGTTTCTGCTGTTGGGTGTGGTCTGTTATGCTAATGAGTTCCTGCTGGGCTTCTTCTACAAAAAAAGCCCTGGGCAAGATAGTTTCTGCCCAGGAAGGGCTGCAGCTGGCTCACCAGCCAAAGCTGCTGAAAGACACCCCTGCCCCCTGCTGCCACCTGTTTATCCCACACAAGGCCCAGGTCCAGCTGCATACCTAACCTATGAACCTGGTCCTTCAGGGGGAGTGCAACCCCATCCAGAACAGTTTTTATTTTTTCTACTACATTATACTTTATTTATCTGCAATCCTTGAGAGGCTAGAACCTCTGACCACTCTCATAATCCTCTATATGTAACAATATATTCCATTCCACAGAGAATTACACCTGAAAATTCCTGATATGATTTATTTATTTATTTATTTATACATTCAACTTGATATCCCGCTTGAACCCCTTGTCTAGGGGTCTCTGAGCGGCTTACAGATTTTTGGTGCTAATCACCATTTTTCCCTAACTAGGGCCACAGTATACATGGGGATGGGACACCCTACCTGCACCCCTGTGGTGGTTGTTGTTGTTGTTATTGTAGTTGTTGCTCTCGTCGGCTCGGGTCAGGTCTCTGGGCTGGCGGGTGTTCTTCTTTTTCCTGGATTTATTGGATTTTTAAACTGCCCAATCCCTCTATACACAGAGCTCTGGGTGATGTGCAACAAAGTTAAAAACAATGTTAACATTAATAAAAACAACAACCAATTAACAATTTCAGATGGCGTCTGTAATTTTCTCCATAAACCCACTCCAGACTGTGTTGCCATCCTGTGGGCAGGGCGAGGAGGGGACCGAAGCAAAGTGACGGAGAGAAAGAAGTGAGTGCAGTCCATGGTGGAAACCACTGCTGTCTTCAACCAAAGGCCTGGTGGAACATCACTGCCTTACAGGTATTTGGCAGGAGTTCCTCCAGGCCAGAGCCAGGGCTGAAAAAGCCCTGGCTGTGGTTGAAGATAGACAGATATCTTTGGGGCCAAGGATCACCAGTACCATATAGGTGATCTACACCAAAAAGACAAGAACACCAAGAAGATAAGAATACAACCCAAGTAAGCCTCTGCTCCAGTTCCTCCTACTACTTTCCTTTGTAGTTTTCCTTATAAATGTATACAAAATGATTTTCTTCTAATATGCATCTGAAGATATGACTTCTGACTCACAAAAACTCATGCTGGAATAAATGTTGTCAGTCTTTAAAGTGCCACTGGACTTCTGTTTAGTTTTGGTACATGTAATGTATCCAGTTCTGACCGCGTGGCCGACTGGGGCTCCATGCGGTCAAGTGAAACCGTCGAGCTTCGCTCCAGGAAACAATGGACTAAGCAGATCCTAGCCCGCACCTCTCTGAGGGCTAGGGTCCTGGTCGAGAGCCTATGGAACTCTCGGCCACTGTAAGTAGCCTATTGCGGTGTGGGGGGGTGTTTTGGGTGGTGGCTTCATGGGGGATATAAGCCGGTCTCCGAGCCGGCTAAAGTTGTCTTGTTCCACACAAATAAAAGTACATGAGCTAAAATCACTCGTCTGTCTGCGTACTTTTCAGTACAGTAGACAAACATGGCTACCTCTGGAATGATGGTGAACTGGACCCTAGGTTCTGAGAATCAGAGGTGCTGTTTTTGGAAATGGGCATCCCAGATATGGCCACTGTTATGGAACAGTCTTTGTTTTCCCCTCTCCTATAATACTAGATGACATGGTTTCCTGAAAACAGTTTACAGTGGGTTTGGACCAGTACTTCTTCATTCCATAATTAACTTATGGAATTCGTTTTACTTACTTTGCATCCCATATTTTACATTGTTGTTCACAGAGTGTCAGTGAAGCATAAAACTGTGCCTCTCAGTTACCTGGCAAGTTCCCTTATGTTGGTCTTATATTATTGTTATTGTTTCAAGAATTTTTAGTTAGCAGGAGGAACAATGAGTGTATTGTGTGCCTTTGGCTATTACACACAGACTTATGCAAAGTAGTTATGCCAATACTGAGAGGCATTCTAGTGAATATTGCTTTCTAACTCATGAATAGTAGTTTAATATTGTTTTTTATTCTCAAAGGCTATAGAATTCCTTAGTTAAGAAGTCAGTTAAAAAGAAATACGAAGTGAATTAGCATCAAATCAAGGTTAATGGAGGAAACAGAAAATATTTATTTTCTTTACAACTGTGAGGGGGAAATGGATGTTGTTTGAAAGCCACTATTATGCTTGCAGGCTGGGCACAAGCACCAGCTGGCATGTGCCAGAGCATTTCTACAGCAGTTACTGATTTATGCTATTTCCAGGATGTTTGGAATATTGGCCTAGCCGGGGGATTTAAGTTGAGCTACAGGGTAAGAAACTCTCATTGCTTTGCTATTTGTATCCCATTGTTAATTTAGAAGAGGAAAGTCCTGGACATGAGACACTCTAGCATATGGTACTTAACAAGTCCCCTACATTTCCTGCTTAAAATATCAAGTTCTACACCACTGAAAATAGGATTGCCAATCCCCAGTTGGGGGCAGGGACTCAGCGGTTTGGAGTCCTTCCCCTGCTTCAGGGCTATCAGAAGGGGGGGGGGAAGCTGCTGGGTGCTCCATTATACCCTATGGAGACCAATCCCCATAGAGTGTAATGGAGAATCGATCTGTAGGTATCTGGGGCTTGGGGGGCTGATTTTTGAGTTAGAGGCACCAGGTTTTCAGCGTAGCTGCTGGTGCCTTTCCTCAACCCCCCCCCCCAAGTTTCAAAAAGATTGGACCTGGGGTCCAATTCTATGAGCCCCCAAAGAGGGTGCCCCCATCCTCCATTTAAATGCGACAGCAGTTCACCCGGAACTCGCTTCAGAGTTCCCTCTCCCGGAGCCTCCTTCCTCTCTCCTAGAGCCTCCTGGTAAGTTCCCCCATCCACTTGCTGGCCTCACCTGGCAACCCTAACTGAAAATAACTTGAGAAAATATTCTTAGTCATGTCACAGCTCCACCCTTTGTGACTAATAGGGTTGCCAACCCCCCCGGTTTGCCAGGGGTCCCCCGTTTTGGGGGGGTTCTACCTGCCACCAGCCAGAGGGCCGGCGGGGGAAGCCCCACCCCCAACACCCACAGCCACCCATCTCTCTCCCTTTAAGGGTGTGCAACCCGTGTTTCATCCCAAGCGCAAACTCCGCAAGCTTGCAGGGAAAAGCCAGCTTCGTTCTTAAAAGGGAAATGCAGCTTCTCTTAAAGGGGAAACGCCGGCTGCCGGCTACTTTAAGTGCAGGGAACTGCCGTTTCTGGAGATC
>NW_015165303.1:201355-223352 GCF_001447785.1 Gekko japonicus | reverse complement strand
CCCTAAAGTCCCCCGCTGGGGGTGGAAGATGGACTTGGCAACCCTAGTGACTAAGTTGATTCATTTACAAGTCTCCAGCTCCTGTTGGCCAAGAGTATACATTCACAGTCTGCATGGTGTCATCTTTCCCTTGCCCACACCTTTTTTTGCCTTTCCTTGCCTTTTCTTTACTGGTTATCCCATGGTCACATGGTCATCCATGGTCAAGCACAATTATCATGCAGCTATACTGTCTCAAGAGAGAAAATCACTTATAGGCTCTTTTCTAGAGTCAAAACTTAGCATCATCTGCTATATTATATTGTGGCAGTTCAAAATATTAGTGATACCTACCTTTGCTGAAAGGTATGGGTAGTCAACCCACTAAGCAGCACTAGGCTATTTCCTAGGGTGCCAGAGTGTGGGGGTTCCAGGAGTGACCAGCTCGGGGCTCACTTTCCTGTTGATAAAGAGATCCTGGAAGTGGCAGTTGGTGCTCTCAGAACTATAAAATCTCTAATAGTCTTTAGCCTAGCAAGTTTCATGATTCCTAGAGTGTCACCCAGAAGTAGCATCACTCTCATATTTGGATGCATTTTTTCTCTCACTGTATGGGTGGGCAAGTGAGCCCTGAGCCAGATGGACATTAAGTAGCTTTGGGGTACAGAAGCTCTAGTGGTTACCAATTTGTTGAAGGGCTCAATTGAAGGTGCTGTTTGATCTGTGTTTAGATTAACTGATAGAGACTTTTCCACTTATATTTCCAGAAGGTTTCAACAAAAATACTGGACACATTTGACAAAAATTTGTTGACCTATCCCTAACCAGCATCTATCCAGTTTTAGTCTGACATGCTAAGGGCTACTATACCACAGTCCCCCCCCCCCCCCATTAAACACATACAGTGATTTCTGGGTTTTGAATGCTTGTGCAGCAGGTAGAAATTCAACAGACAAAGCCAATAATAGTTTTCTTTCTAGTGCTATTTGTAGCTTCTGAAAAGCAAAGCCACTGAGTTCCTGGTCATATTATGGTCTCCATGGACAAGTAATAAAATGTAAACATATACTTAAACATTCCACATGTTTTGCCACAGCTGCTGGTTCAAGTCAGTTTGTTTCAAACTCTTTCAGCTTGCTTTCCCCAGTTTTAGTTGACCTTGAGGGGCATAACATAGCACCAGCATCTCTGCAGAGATCTTTGTATACAGCATATATGGAAAACTATCATGCTAGGGGGAAAACTAAGTTGGAGCTCTTCTCCCTAGTTTTCTATGTGCAGAAGAGTTTGTTTGTTGTTTTATTTATTTACTTCATTTATACCCCACTTTTCTCACCAATGGGGACCCAAAGCAGCTTACATTGTTCTCTACTCTTCCATCTTATCCTCACAACAACCCCGTGAGGTTGGTTAGACTGGGATACGCTGAGAGCGTGTGATTGGCCCAAGGTCACCCAGCAAGCTTCCATGGCAGAATGGAAATTTGAACCCATGTCTCCCACATCCTAGTCCTACACTTTAACCACTACACCACTCTGAGTTCCTCTGTTCGTTGTTTCTTTTTGAATATGATTTATTTATTGTCTTTACTGTTCTTGCAACGGGTGTCATAAACAGCAAACCCTCGTCCCACAATAAAATTCATTCCACAGGAAAATATGGAAGAATTTAAAGGTTGCTACTGCAAAAGTTGTCATGTGATTTGACGACAGCTGCTAGAAATTGTGCCACATGCAGAGTAGTTTGTTTGTCTGTCTCTAAGTAAGCAGGATGATTTTGCTTCGGGAGAGAGGAAGTCCTGAACAAATAAAGTGGAGATCAATTCATCTCTTAGAGCTGAACGTTTGGGACAATCAAGCAGAATATGATCTATCATATTATTTTTGAATATGGAAGACTGTTACATTTTATAGCTCAAAGGGGTACAGTCCAGACCCAGGTTTACCATATCTGTGAGAACTAGGCCAGAGAGTCCTGTGGCACCAGAAAGCCTAGCAAACCTATTGTAGCTTTTAATTGCACATTTCTAAATTTAAAAAATAACATTTCAAATGTTGTTATTATATTTAACATACTATTCAGTTCAATGTTGTGCAGTTACTTTCAGTCTAAACCCATTGAAATCAATGAAATAATCGGAAATAAGTAAATCTGCATAGGAGTATATAGATAGCCTACCAAATTACATTTTATACAGTGTAAAAAGTGCATTGTAAGAGGCACAATCCATCCAAAGCTGGCCATTTTAAAATCCCAATTGTCCTGAAAGGTAAACATCGTATACTTAACTCTCCCCCTGAAATCAATAGGAGAATTACCATGGAATCCTAACCAGGTTTATTCAGGAGTAACCTTCTAAGGGCCTAATGGTTCTTAATACTGGTAAATGTGCACAGACTTGCAGCCTTAAAGTACTTAATAGCAATAAATCTATTAATTACTTAATAGCAATAAAGTGCCTGCAGTCACCAGGGCTGCACAAAAGATAAAAATGCAAGGCAGACACCCTGTCCACACATCGCCCTCTGAGGGACTTGCTGCCTCCAAAATCTCCAGATCCTCCAAGATCTTGTTTGCACTTTTCTTTTTTCTTTCTTTTTTTTTAATTAAAAATTTTAATACTACATCAAAAATACCAAAACCAAGCAGAGTATAAATACCAAACAGTAAATACTTTGCTTTAAAAAATTCTAACTACATTGAAGGCTAAAGCCAAAAGCATTTTAAAAAATCGTTACTAATAAATATATATCGACTAAAGACTCTTGTTATGAGGATACTGATAAAAGCTATACTGTTGTATACAGTGCAGAGTTTTTAATACTGGGGTATGTTATTCTATTTTATATTCAAAAGTATAACCAAGAAGCATAGGCCGGATTGTTTGGAAGTAAATCCTTCTCAGTCATATATTGAAGGTAAGGGAACCAGGTGCGCTCAAAGAGTGATTTCGTTGTACAAAGATTCGTTTGAGCTATATTTAACGGTTTGCACTTTTCTTTAGGACATCTTAACCCTGCCCCCATTTACCCCCAAAGTCAGCTGGAATCAACATGGGAATAATAATAATACTTTCGATTTATTGATCGCTTTTCCCCACACACCTGCGGGCTCAGAGCGATTTACAGTTACTCATGACATTTGGACTAACATATAAATTTATAAGTACAACATTTTCCCCATTATTTTACTGGACAGAAAAAGAAAATACAGGGCTGTTTGTATCAAAACTGAATTCCTAGCAACCTTATGTTCTCACCAGGGATATTTTCCCCTCAGTTTTTTCAGTTCAGGTATATTGAACTGAAAAACATTTTGGGTTTCCTGAAAAATCCATGGGCACAGCTGATCCTGGGTTGATTTCTCTTGCAGACTGGTTTAAACCAGGCTGCAAGAGAAGCCAACACCAAGTCAAGGTGGACAGGAACTCTCAGCTCCCACCACCCTGGCTGATTCTGGGTTGACTTCTCTTGCATCCTGGCTTAAACCAAACCAGAAAAGGAGCCAACCCCAGCAGAGGCAGTGGGGAGCTCTCAGCTGATTTTTGGCTGACTTCTCTAGTAGCTCAGTTTAAACTGACTTGCAAGAGGAGCCAGCCCCAGCTAAGGCGGCACAGAGCTCTCAGCCCCCGCAGCTCTAGCTGATCCTTTCTTGCAGTTCAGTTTAAAACTGTAGGAGAAGCCAGCCAGCCCCAAGCTGCGATGGCAGGGGCTGTCTTCTACAGCCTCTTTAAAGTTTAAAGGGACTACAGAAGCCTGACAAACAGCTGAGAGGTAGAAGCAATCTGCTCCCGCCTCCTGCTGTTTTTAGATCTACTGGTAATTCCCCAAATATATCCAGGATTTTTGTTCAGTTTTCCTGAGAAACCTGGATATATTTGGGATGCTGAAATATATATATGAAACCAGTAAGGTGTTTTTCAGGTATATTTTCATCTCAGGTAGATCCAAATGGACACCCCTACTCTGAACTTCAACATGAATGCCATCAACATTTGAACTTGCTGTGACTGAAGTACTCATTTACACAGAAGTCAAAGGCCCATCAGATTGCCCCAATGTTTTCTTCAGTTTGAATTAGTAGCCTCTTCTACAGGCTTTAAAGTCAGTCAAGGCAATAAGAACAGCTTTTGTAATGACACAGAATTAGAATCAAGTTGTTGCCTTGGGAACAACAGGTCTCATCCCCAACCCACAAAAATGAGAACACAATCACAACTTCAATGCAAAAATGTGAATGTACAAAATATTCTTGGTTTGAACAGTTTGTCTGTTTCTCCAACTAATGACAACCAGGACATGTGAACATACTGGACTAAGAATCTGTCATATAGCCCCCAGATGCCTCTTTGTTAGCTGAATAAGTGTAACTAGGGATGGGCACAAACCGGCTCACAAACGAAAGGTTGTCACAAATTTTGGCCAGTTCATGGTTCGTGAAATGAGGTTTGGAAACTGAAAAGCTACCATGAACTTCCATACATTTTGCTGCAGTTCATGGTGGGTCATGCAGTTTGTGAAGAGCAGAAAGCAGGGGTTTAAATGGCTCTGAGCTATTTTACCCTCTGCTTTCTGCTCACTGCCAAAAGCTCCAAGCCATTTAACCCCCTTCTTTCTGCTCCCCACTACCATTTAAACCGGTGCTTTCTGCTCACCATGAGAAGTGGTGGGCAGAAGAAAACAGGGGTTTAAATTTATCACAAACCGATATTAACCAGTTCACTTCATGAACCAGTGTATTGGTTCATGGTTCAGTTCTTGGTTCAGCTATGAACCATGAACAAGTCACAATAATGCGGTTTGTGTCCATCCCTAAGTGTTAAAATTGGATGGGAGAGGATGGTATATAAACTACAATTCCCATAAGGCAATTTGAGATTGGTTCTGCACAAATTGTTCCAGAACCAGATAGTTTTCTAGCCTTTGTTATTAACTAATACCAAGTCAGACAGCTGTAAGGAACATGGGGCAAATAACTTCCCTCGGAGACATTTTAGGCTGATACGCTCCTTCCCTCATGCTGCAATCCTGATCCAAATCTGGCCTCTATGGGCAGCTACAAATTGAGTTCCCATGGGGAACTCGCATTTGGCATCCTGCTGCAAGTCACCGTGGTGATGACATGGTATATGTAACATGTAGTTTGGCCCACAGAGAGTCACAAAATTCAAAAGTTTCACCCTTTGGGGATTCAATTAAAACTTCTGTTTGAAATGCAGGCTTTATCCATAGGGAAATGTAGTTTTATGAGCTTGATCCAGCCAGCCTTTCTACTCAGTCTCCCCTAATTCCCCTTGTTACTGCATCTGCCATCCCACGTGGCATTTTTAAATTCACATATCATGATCAAAGGGAACTCCCCTTCCCTTTTTGCCTGCATAATAGCTGGTTGAGCTGACCCACACTATTTCTAAATAAATAACTAGAAGGACTATAGTATATGATATTTCTGAACATACAGTTCAGCTGTTCTTTAGTTGAGTATTTGAAGGCCCCTGGCAAGACCAATTGGAAGCCATGCTGTGAGATTAAGAGGAATCTTAGAGTGGTGGTTTAAAAAAAATAATTAATAGTCACAGCACACCTTTGCTCTTGCTATTTTATAAAACAATGTTACACCTCAAAAAGCCCTGTTGCACAAAGATGAAATCACAGCAAGTAAGACTTCAGCTGTTAGATTGTATAACTTTAAACAGGATTAGTACTTCTGGCTCGCCTTAGTTTCTGGATGAATGAACTCTGGAGATGACAGAGCTTTATTTTCTAACTTGTGACATGGTGCCCTGTCTCTGATCTGTACAGAAACAGGATCAGAATGCTGACTTGTTTACATTCCAGTGAGCATAGAAGAACCCAGCCTGAGACAGCACTAACTCTCTCTAAGTATGTTTTAATAAGGGTTTAGTTTGTATTAACTCGGGTCATTGACCTTAGTAGTGGGAAATACATGTGTAATTTGGTGATTTAGTATAATTTAATAAAGAAAATAATATTTTCCTGTTAGGTGGTTTATTTGAAGTTTGCATCAAACTAGCATTATGGGGTATTTGAAATCATCAAGAAATCATGGTATAAGGTATAGATACCTATAATTAGGGTGGCGTGTGTGTGTGTAAAAGTATGTGTACCTGAACAACAGATACCCATCTTTTCTGAAGGTAGTAGTGGACAAAGTTTATCTCTAGTGAATTCTACCATAAAGTCTGTTTTATGAGTCTAGGCCAGCAGTCCTCACCTTTTTTAGCCTGTGGGCAACTTTGGCATTCTGACAAATTACAGCCAGTGGAAGGGAGATCTGAGACTTCTAAACAAGTCTAATCTCCACCAGAATACTTATTTATAGTGTTAAGTATTTGCCTCACATGAGGTTTCAACTAATGTTATTTGGAGATAAAAAGATTAGGCTATAAGGAGAATTAGAGAATAAATACTTACAAACATCCAGGTTAGAGCATACTGCAGTGCTAACAGCTGTTACCAAAGCTAGGACTTCCAGGTCAAAGAAGAAAAACAGTCAGTATTCTCACAAGTACAGTAATACTAATTTAGCAAGCTGTTCCACACACCACACTATTGCCCCCCCCCCAGACGGAATAACGGACAGACAACAGTTTGGAAGTAAACAAGGGCCACTTTATTAACTATTTAACACAACATTGCAGCAAGGGACCAGCTAAGCGAGCACGGAACAGGCAAGGCAGGTGTCACTCCCCTGACAAACCTCCTTGCCCTTTTCTCGGGCGGGTCACCCAGCTCCGGTCCAGAGCCATCGGTCTGGCTCATGACCAGCAGCCCAGCAAACTGGTCGCCACCTAGGAGCGCCTACCCCTGAAGCCTTGCAGCTTGCAGAGAGGAGCATACCCTAAGAGGTTCCCAGAGGAGGTGATCACCATTCCCCACCCTGGACCTTGGAAATCCGAAGGCAGTTCCTGAAGACCCCCCTGTTCCCTAATGGGGAAAATGCCGTAAGGTGCTCACCGGTTCCGGTTTCTTGCCCGCATCAACCTGCCAAGTGACCAGCCTATTTAGGTGTCAACCCACCACCAACTATCCCCGCCACTGCTCCCAGTGCAAGGTAGGCAAAAACACCTCCACCCATTCAGCCAATATTGGGTAAAAGCGAAAAATCCCTACCTGGCCCCAATAGGCAACCGGCCGTAGCCTACACTAAGAACAGGGCGGGAGGGTGGGCGAGCACATCGGAGCAACTCTCCTCTGGCGGGAGCGGAGCCAGGGGGCTTATCCAAGCCGGCTCCGCCCCCTGCCCATGTCACGATGCAAGGCGTCGTGGCTGTTGCTGCCCGCCTTCCTCGGGGCGGCAAAACAGCCCCCGGCAACCAGCGGCGTTGCTGGGTCACCGGGAGCTTCATTCTCTCACATATTTTTAATGCTCGTTTCTTTTGCTCTCTGGTTTGTTATCTGCTGGATGAGTTCTTCCTTGACCCAGAATGTACATCTAAAAAACTTGGTATCTCTTGAAAACCTAGGAAATTCTCAGAAATGAACCGAGAGCTGTTATCTAAAACCAGTTTTTCAGGTAATCAATTCAAAGCACTTCAGTGCTTTTTGTTGAGGTTTTGTTTGGCATGGGCAGGGCTATTTTTGGGCAGGAACGCACAGGAATGGAGTTCCGGCTGGCTCCCAAGTTGGCCACACCCAGCAGGAACTCATTATCATAATAGGCCACACCCAACAGCAGGAACTCATTAGGATTGGCTACATTAGGGGTGTGTGGCCTAAAATGCAAAGGAGTTCCTGCTACAAAAAAGCCCTGGGTTTTGACAACAAACAAGGTAAACAGAATAACAAGCAAAAGGTGGGTGTAGCTGGATAACCACACCTGGTAACATGGGGGTGCGGCCTAATGTGCTAATGAGCTGTGCTGTCAGGGGTGTGGCCCAATATGCTAATGAGTTCCTGCTGTTGGGTGTGGCCTATTATGCTAATGAGTTCCTGCTGGGCTTTTTCTACAAAAAGAGCCCTGGCATGGGGATTACTCCAGGTCAATAGACAATGCATTAGTCATTCCCAGATACATTTATTTGTCCTCCTGAGCAAAATCCAAGGATATGTTCCCTATTTCCATGGTTGGGCTGAACTTATCAGAATGCGGGCAGGGCCATTGTAAGGCAGGGCTTGTTACTGTCTGTCCTCATTCAAATGAAACGGTTTTCCATGCAACCGCTTGAGGATCAGGAAGATTGGTAAGCACCCAGGTTTGTGGTTCCATTCCTCCTTCAGGCTTTCCTTCTTTTTATTCCCCTTCTCTTTTCCTCCACTTGGCTTTCCTTCTTCTTTTTTAAAATTCCCCAGTCTCTTTCTCTCTCCCTCCATTTTCTTAGGCTTCTCCTTCATTTCTTTTCTATCCCTCTTCTGCAATTCTTTTGCAAAGGGCGGAGGGAGGTATTGTGTGTGGCCCTACCTCCTCCAGAGGGCATTTGGGTCTGGTCTTCCCTCTTGTGGAAGCCATTGAGGGTGTGCTCACTACTCCCTCTCAAAATGCCAAAGGTGCCTGCAGGCTCACAAAAACTGGGGGCCTAGCATGTGTTGTGAAATTATGTCTCAGCAATGCTCATACGTTTAGCAGGGTCTCCTGTCTGCAGGAGCTGCTTAGGCTGGGATAGCTGGGATTTGGTCCTGCTGCTGACACTAGATGCCTTTGATGATATTTCTAAAGGAAACTTCCATACCTTCATTTTCCATTAGTTCTTCATGTAACTATTTATTTTCCAAATTTTAAATAGTATAATATTGACTTTGTAAATTGCAAAAACTGAAAAAGGGGGTTCCTGTGCAGCAACAATTTGAAGGATCCACACTGTACCTTGGAAACTTGAAATCTAAATATTCACTTCATGTCTGGAAGCTGTGGGTTTTATTTAGCACCTGAGACTCAATATTTTTTCCTTACCAAATCATTCTGGTAAGTTTTGTTCAAATATATTTCATCATGTGCTTGATCCTATATATGACTGTTAGTTAATGTATGTATATTTTGATGAATGGCCAAGGCAGCAGTGCAGTATCTACATCATATTTTGTAGTGTCAAATTAGATAACAGCACTTTGGATCCAACCCAAAGAATCCTTTAAACTGCTAGGGAAGAAGTACTCTTTCAATTTAAATTTCCATGGGAAAGGGGAAAAAATGCCTTAGGCAATGAACATTTTTATACAGTCATTCTCTGAGTTCAAGTCCCTTCCCTGATAGGTTCCTTTAAAATGACAAGGGTCATGCAATTAGCTACCTGACCAATGTGATCTTCTTTGGAATTCTTCCTTCATGTAAGTATACTTTTTAATGTTTGTAATGTTTTAGCATTTTAACTTCCACCTCCTTGGGGACCTGAATTGAGTGAAAAGGTGGTATAGAAATGTTAAGAATAAGAATAATATGTCATTGAAGTTTAAAGAACTACCCATATGCTTCTAAGAGTGCATTCAGATCAGATGTGCATCATGGAAATTCAGTCTATTCATACTGGTGCCCTGTAGGAATTTCTCTTTGACTCCATTTGTCCTCTAGTTATACATTTGTCTTTAAACCAAATAACATGGGAATATCATATGTCTCCAGTGTTCTTAGCTCTGAAGGAAACCAACTTGGGCTGCGGTCACACGTAACAGAAGCCACACAAGTGAGACGGAAAACAGCCGGAGTTTCCGGGCGCGATCTCACCAGCACATCTGGGAAGCGTAGCACTCCCGTGGCTCAACCGAGGCTTCCAGCCGAAACTGCGTGGCAAAAAACTAGTACCTTGGAGGTACTAGTTTCCGGAAACTGCGGAGCAAGGGCGGGCGTCTGATCGCGTTTCCGGTGGTATCCGGCGCCCGCCCATGTCCCCTTGCAAATAAGGTGGGTTTTTTTTGTCTAAGTCTCTGTGGATGCGCATGTGCACCCAACGGAGCATGCACATTTGTCATGTACACAAAAATAAAAAACAGTTTGCCGCGGCGCGCGCTTCTTCGTTGCGCGCCGGCTTGTCCTGTGATCGGCACCTCTCCCTTGCCATGGAACCTCCATGGAACCTCCACGGTACCTCCACAGGAGGTCTGATCACATAACTGCGCAGTAGTTTGCCCCATGGCAAACAGCCACGCTTCTCCTCTGCAGTTTCCTGCCTGTGTGACCGGGGCCTTGAGTAAGCAATGACCCAGAACTGGTAACTACTAAGGGAAGTATGGAATACACAACAATATTAATTAGACCTAAATCAGTGTTCCCTCTAAGCTGAGTTAGTGTGAGCTTGCTCACAGTTTTTTAGCTTCCAGATCACACACTTTTGTCTTAGCTTGGGAAGGATGGCTCCAGAGCAAACTGATTTATGCAGTAGCCAAATTGCTCACTCACAACTTTAATGCCGGTAGCTCACAAAGTAGAATTTTTGTTCACAAGACTGCAAATCTTAGAGGGAGCGTTGACCTAAATCCTTCGGAACTGAATATAAGAAGCCTCTAGGAACCATGTCAGGCATTAGTGTGCCAAGCTTCATGCAGTATACTCTCTGGAGGTGGCCCTTCAAGTTCTCAGAAGGAAGTCTAGTCCTATTACTTGACATCTTTTCAACTGGATGTGACCTTTGACTGAACCCAGGCCTGCCGTTAGGTTTACCAGTTGCCTGCCCATAGCAGGCATCTTACTACCCCACGCTTTATCCCCTGTGCTCACTTGATGGATCAGCAGGAGAAAAAAAGAGGGGGACAGTACAGACCCTGTGATATCCCTTCCACCATTACCACAGAGATGGAGGAGATTCCTAGAGCATTGTGAATGCTGTGATGACATTTCTAGGTGGTAATCTGGAAGTGATCTCACAGCATCAGTGATGTTCCTCCTCCCCAGGCTCCACCCCTCCAGGGTTGTCAGCACAGGTCTCACAATCCATCATCCTGCATGTGCTCTACAACTGAGCTACAGCTTCCGCCCAGTTTGTTTACTGCTACAGAGAAGCATCTATCTCTGTAATGATCAGCTCTGTTGACTACTGTGTATTACTAATGTAAAGAGATCTACCTGAATGACATAAATAGAAGGGACATGTCACCACATGCTGCGTCACTGTGGCACACTGGAACAGATGTGCTGTTCAGAGAACCACAGTTAAAATATCTGTAATGTGTTATTAAAGCAATATTTGTTTTTCAAATGTAAAAGATTTTCTACCCACATAAAAATGTCAGACTAGTTAAGGACCTTGCTTTTTAGTAACAAGCCTTCACACTTTTACTAACTATAACTACTATGACAGTATATGCTCTCTAGCCTGTCAAGCGCACCATGAGATAATGAAAGAAAAATTACCATAGGTTGAAATATTGTCCCAGCAATAAAGAGTTTCAGAAGAAACAAATTAATACAAAATATAATGGATAATTTAATTCTGAATTAGTATTTTTAATTCTTTGAAGGAGACACTTTATAAAAAGTATGTCTTGGAACATATTTCCACAGCACTCTTTGGTTCCTAGCACTAAATCTGTATTTTTTTTAAAAAAAAAAAATCTGGCTTTTATTATGTTTTTATGCTGGGAGTGGGGTAGCAGTTCTATCCTTTGGTCTTTTATTTCTTTTGCTGTATCAGTTCTTTATAAATTATTTGATGATGCTATTCCTATGGTCTGTTTTTATGACTTTATTTTTATCTGTTGATGCTGCACTTAATCGGTTTAGATTTCCGGGTTTTGTTTTTTTATTGGACAGGTTGATATGATGTAAGCTATCTTAAATGTTTATATAGAACTGTGGGATATAGGTATTTAAAATAAATATGGTTCCTAAAAGAATTGATTGAACACCAGAACTGTTATTGCAGAACAGAGATTAATGACTGCTGAAAGCACCACAGGACATATGCAAATCAGGACATGGAAATGGTGGCCGTGAAGGGACTGTTTGCAAGTGTCAGATTCACAAAAGTTAGAAGCATGTGTTATAATTTCCACAAATATCTGAAAATGTCCAATAGGACATAACTATTGGTTTGTTCTTCTCATGTATTTTTAGACACTAGCAGACAATGGATGTATTTATCATAGAGATGTGCACCACTGAGTTGGTGTGATATAAGTAGGAAGTTTTGTTGCTTCTGTTTCCTTTAAGACAGAGCACTTAAATCTTATGGAATTGTGGAAAATGGTGTTTCATAATGTCAAGTCTCCAGGGCCAGAGGCCACTTCTCTGCCCAGGCATTCTATCATACTTAGCCTGTCCAATAAAAGGCAGATGGCAAGAGGATAGCTAAGGTTCTGGTTTATTGCACAGTTTGCTTACAATAACAGAGTAGTGGGTTCAAATGCCAGATTATAGCCTAGAGGTTCACCTATCCCTTAGTGCCTCCATCAAGGTTCTGGTCCTGATCATAGGCCTGGGTTCCTGCCCAGATTTCCTTAATTGCTGTCCCAAGCCACTGGACTAGGCTTGCCAGGTCCTGCCCCACTAGACCTCCCGTAGTCTTGTGGTGAGAGAAGGGGGGGGAATAAAATCACAGATTAGGGTTGCCGAGGCAAAAAAGCCACTTACCGGGGGACTCCCGGTCTGCGGCTGGAGCGCGTGCACGCACGCCACACACACGTTACCAGGAAGTGACGTTATGACACCGGGCATGCTGGGGGCGGGGCCACGACCATCCGAGGGAAAACCATAGAGTTTTCCCTCGGATGACTGTGGCCCCACCCCCAGCATGCCTGGTGTCATAACATCACTTCCTGGTGACGCGCACGCCGGGGTGGAGTTCCCCTCGGGGCCCGATCCTCCGGCGGCAGGGAATGGGCCTCTGGGGCAGGGGTTTCCCCGCCCCCTGGGGGGACTTGGGAAGCCTATCACAGATGTGGTAACATCTCTTCAGGTTGTCACATCTGCAACACTCTAGGAATTCCCCCAATCTCAATTATCTTTACTATACCACAGGGAGTCACTTCCAGGTCAGCACTTGGAAGTGACATCACTGCATCAGTGACACCCTAAATTCTACCCAGTGAAAGCTTCTGGGGTTTGCTTGCACTGATGTTGCAACCCCACACTGCACCTCTGCCACAGAGCAGGCTTTGAAGTAGGTAGGCCCCAGGAGAATAGCTGCTGCTCTCCTAACCAGCTTGTCGCATAACATGCAGTTTTAGCCTTAGGCATTTAACTTTCAGAGACCTGGGGATGAAGATTAAAATGTAGATTTCCAGTCCATGTATGTGTACATGAAGAATTTTTTTAAAAGTCACTGAACATCTCCTTGAAATGGCAACAAAGGGAAAACTTTTTACTGTGGAAATATACTAGAAAATGGGAACCATTGCTGTTAAATGAGCATAGATTTTTACAGGCTGAGGTAGGATGTGGGGTCAGGATGTGCTGGTACTCAAATGTAATCTGTTCCACAGATGTAATTTATTTTATTGTATTGTATGTAAATTATAAACCCAACTTTTTTGCAGACAGCTGGAACCCAAGGCGGGTATGAAAAATAATACCAATACATTTTAAAAACATCAACAATTACCATTAAAATAGCCAGCAACAACATTTCCCCCAAAAATGTTGTTCTCTAC
This sequence comes from Gekko japonicus, assembly GCF_001447785.1. Classification (NCBI taxonomy): domain Eukaryota; kingdom Metazoa; phylum Chordata; class Lepidosauria; order Squamata; family Gekkonidae; genus Gekko; species Gekko japonicus. The sequence goes on along the minus strand of NW_015165303.1, from coordinate 209,835 downwards.
AAAGCACCTAAGTGACTCATATTGTGTAGGTCTCCTTAGAGACTGTCCTGAGTCGACACAGAAGAGCTAGCTCAGAGTAAAAGCTATCCAAGTTTCCTCTAGTCATTCAATAAAGTCATTATTACAAATGGGCCTTAAAAAAACAGCATAGAGTTAGTGTGAAAGTACTTGCTATACTGCAAGAGGTGTAAATAGCTGAAGAGAAAGAGAAGGAGGGAGTAAAAATTAAAAGTGGAACTTGGTAAGTATCATAAAGAAGAGTCCACAAAGAGAATAAACTGATAATTTTATTATAATTACAAAAGGAATATCAGGGAGACCTTGAACCAAACTGGCTACTAGTATGAACCAACCAGCACTGGGAGTGGAAAGTGAAAATGATCTTGTTAAGAGGTGGAATGTCAGCAATTCCTAATATTATTTTTTAATAAGTTGATTTATATCCCATCCTCCCCCACAAGCAGGTTTAGAGGGGTCACAGAATGTCAGTTGAGCACATAATATATTAAGACATTAAAACCAAACAAACAACTTAAATAAAGCAACAATAAAATGACATATAAGAGCCAAGTTCAGTCACATCACAATAAGATAGTAATTATTCAGACCGTTCATAGTGCCAACTGGAAGATGCTAGATCAGATGGTAATTAATAGCAACCTATTTACTGGTAATGCTCTGTTGACCTCTTAAGCAGGGGCAAGTCATAATGGGCACTATAAGCACTGCAAAGCAGTACAAACTGAGTAAGCAGTGTGAGCAGCGGAGGCCAAGATGGATCAGATGTCCACTACCTCAGCCAAAGGCCTGGCAAAACAGGGCTTGCAGAATTATAATAAGCCCCACAGGGCCCTGATCTCAAGTGGAAGCATGTTCCACGAGGCCAGGGCCAGGGCAGAAAGAGCCATGGCCCTTGTTGAGGCTAATGGATGTCTTTTGGGACAGAGACTACCAGGAGGTGTTGCTCAGCTGAGTGTAAAGCTCTTCGAAGCACATATGGCAAGAGTTGGTCCCATAGGTATGTTGGTCCCTGTATGTGTACGGCTTTGAAGGTCATTACCATAACCTTGAACTGGACTCAGTAGTCAATTGGCAGCCAGTGCAATTGGCGCAAAACCAGGTGCACAGACATTGCCGTCAGTAGGCATGCTGCCACATTTTGTACTAGCTACAGTTTTCAGATCAGGTTCATCGGCAGCAGGATTACTAACTTTGGGTTGGGGAATTCCTGGAGATTTAGGGGTGAGGATTGGGAAGGGCAGAGTTTGGGGTTGGGAAAGACCTCAGTTGGATATAATGCCATAGAGTCTACCCTCCAAAGCAACCATTTCCTCTAGGGGAACTGTGTTGTCTCCTGGACAACAGTTGTATTTTCAGATCTTCAGGACCTACCTTGAGGTTGGCAAGGCTACTAGTATTCCACAATGCCCAATAACCAGACTTCAGCCTGCATTTTAAATTGGCCTCTCTGCACTACTTGAAATAACAGCTAGAAAGTAATAAACTGATATTTTCCTCTACCTTCTTCTAAAAACAGAGCCTGTATTAATTAGGGAGGATAACTTTTTATTCTGTAAATTCTCTCACCAGGACAAGGTCTACTCACCTTGCAACCCAGCAGCCATGTGCTGTGGCCCGCCACAGACCTGGCCCAAAGTGAAAAACTCAAGGGGGTTAACAAGCATGTGTCAGGCCACAAGACATCACTATTGGGCTGTTTTGCTTGACTAGCTATTATAATAAGGAAGTTCTGTTGGTGGTAGCTGTCAGTGTTAATGTTAACCTTTGTTGCACACCAACAGGCTATCCCATGGCAAATTGGTTATGTGAATTGACCCTTATGGTACCATCCTAAACAGGACTAGGTCTATTCAATCAAACTTACTCCACGAAAGAGTTTTTAGGGCTGTTATCAAGACAACGTTTTGGAGTGGAATTTTCAAGGTATGGCTTCAAAATGTGGCTCATCTATAGACTGGAGGGCTTTTTGAGTTAGTCATTATTTTTCAGTCCCAATAACACATCTGTACAATGGGAATAATAATAACTCACATATTGTTAAGATTGTTCTCTTTAAACTGAGAATAGGCTGTAAAATGACACTAGCTTGGTCAAAATCTTCATCATGTATTGTATACAGGATGAAAATGAGTATACCTATTTCTGTTTCATACAACCCACTTTTTTAAAAAGCCTACATAAATTACTTTGTGCTTACAACAGTATGTCTTTCACACTTTTTTGTTTCAAAACAAATATTCTGTAGGTTTTTTTATCTCTCCAATGGGATATTAAATGGCTCAGTTAAAGTTTAAAGCACACCACAAAAGCACTTTCCTCTGTGCTTTCTTAATCCCACAAACCTTTTTTCTTCTTTCATTCACTTTGACATTCAAAGAATGCACCTCGGGCAAGATGCCAGAAGAGTAAATTTTGTACTGAAATCTAATTTAGAATAAAGAGGGTGACTGCTGTGTGTTTTATAAATATAAAAACTTATATTTATTGAAAAATGTGCAGCCTTTAAATTTATCCATATGCATTTTCTTTATATAATGGAGAAGAAAAATTATTGCATAAGAATGTTCTATATTGCAATAAATAATTCCAGATCTAACTTTGGTTTCTTTAGGAAGGAGAGAAAGCACACAAAACCCTCATGGGGAGTTGCTTAATAGAAATCAGGACTATAGAGTTCTCCGACACAAAGCACCATACATCAAACAAACTTCTCAGCTAATGACCTGGAAACACTTCCTAATCCTGTTCTGTCCTAGTATAATGATAGAGTGGTTCTTTAATATGTCCTTCTTATATCCTGTTTGTTTGTTCAGTATTCTTTCAACCAGCATGAGGCAAAGATTCAAATTATATTTTTATGCTGGCTGTCTATATGAGTCATTTAGTTTCTGGAGATAACCAGAAATGCAATGGAGTTCTTACCACTTTATTCCTAAAGAGTCTGGGCTGTGTCAGGAGGTAAAATATTGCTCAAACTGGGGTACACAGGTTAATGTACTCCATATTTCAAAAAGGCCCATATTGGTATAATGTTAATTGTTGTATCTTGTTCAGGAAGTGCAGTGGTATGTGAAACAGTTGTACTTTCTGTTTACTCTCTATACCTTTTTATGATTATTCATATCCATCTGTCCTTGGCTGATTTCGCACTAGAGCTGCCTCGAGGTTGTACCGCCGTTTGCCCCGACACTATTGGTCAATTTCACACCCGAAGCTGCGGGGCTGGATTTTGACTCGCGGCTTTGCCCGATTTCCCCCGCAGTTTCGAGATCCTGTTTTTTGAGGATCACAAAACTGCGAAGGAAATCAGGCGAAGCCGCGGGTCAAATGCAGCCCCGCGGCTTCGGGTGCGAAATTGACCAATAGTGTCAGGACAAACGGCGGCGCAACATCGAGGCAGCTCTAGTGCGAAATCAGCCTTTATTTTTACTCCTGTTTTATAAGTAATGAACTTAATTGAAAGCATTGAGTTGCCTCAAATCTGATAGAACTGGGTTAATGTGGTTTGAACCCAGTTTTTAAAAATCTAATATTTATCTATTTATTACTATTGTTATTATTGTTATTTATTGTATTTATGAATCGCAGGGCTCTGGGTGATGTACAACCACAGATAAAACAAGATAAAATTAAAACATTAGTACAACTTTAAAGACAATCAGATAGCGAATAACCAATCCCCTTTCCACCTCCCACTGCTGGCTACTTCATGGACAGAGGGGAAGAGGGCAAAATGGATGTAAACAGAGAACGGTGAGGGTGCCAGCCAAGATGGAACTGTCGCTGTCCTCAACCAAAAGCCTGGTGGGACATCTCTGCACTGCAGGCCCTACGGAATTGCATCAGATCTCGCAGGGCTCTGATGGAATTTGGCAGAGAGTTCCACCAGGTTGTGGCCAGGACCGAAAAGGCCCTGGCCCTGGTTGAGGACAGCCGGATGTCTTTAGGGCTGGGTATCTAACCACTTGATCAAACTGGGTCCTACTAGTCTTGCACTGCAGTATTTGTTAGTTTATGAGTAGTGCCAGGATATAGAGGTTTAGATAGCCAGGCAGGCTATAAAATACATACTACTAAAAATTACAAACTACTACACAACACGCAGGTATTTGAAGTGTGACTGCATCACTGGTTCTTTGAAACTCCTTCAAAGTATTCCATCTCTGGGATTTTTCCATTCAGTTTACAGTGCTTTCGATTACTTTCCAAGCCCAGTTCAAGGTTCTGGTGTTGACTTTGAAAGCCCTATATGGCTCAGGATCAGCATACATGAAGGACTTCCTACTTCCATACAAACCCACCTAACTGCAAAGGTAATCTTCTGAGGATCTCCTTCAGGTGCCCTTGCTTTTTGGGGTGAGGTGGGTTGCAACCCAAGAGAGGGCCTTCTCAATCATGGCACCAAAATTATGGAACTCTCTCCCCAGAGACCTGCCTGTTCCCTTCTGATGTTGTCTTCTACCAGTGCATGAAGTCTCCCCCCCTCAAATCTAGCATTCCCTCAATGATCCCGCCTCCCCTACATATGTTTTAATTATGATTTATATAATATGTATTTTAGTTTCCGTTTTAATTGTTGTTATGAATTGTTTTATGGTATGTTTTTATAATGTTTATAATTGTTAGCCACCTTGGTGGGCCTGATCAGGCATAAAAGTGGCATACACATTTTTAAACAAATAAATAAAAATAAAATTATATACTCATCTTTAGTGTGCTAGAAAATCCTCTTTAGAGGATGCAAACAGCTGTCTGATTATAAATTCTTACCATATAGATCCATATACACATTCATGCCTACATATTGTTGAAATAGAATGCTGATGTAGGGCATGTAAATTTATTACTTCAGAAGTATTGAGTTTTAGCGTTTACTGCCAGTGAGTCTTTTAGGATGATTACATGTATAATGTACTCTATATTTTTTTTGTAATGAATGATCTTTTATCAATAGAGCTTTTAAGAAGGCTGTATTACCAATGGGTTTAAATGGACGTCATTTGGTGTCTCTACTTTAATAGGGTGCAAATATACCCTAAAATTAAAGCCCAGTGCTCTGTTTATCCCTGCTGTTTTAGAAGCCGTCAATAAACTGCCAACAACATCATCCCTCTAGTACAGTTCCAATGTCAGCTGTTCCTGTGGCCAACTTTAACCTACTGTGAAAGGATTTCATTTAGTTTTCCCTGTCCTCCACGTACAGTACGCTGACTATCCAGGAACCATATTTTATTTTCAGCTTCCTTTCCACTGCAAATAAAAACAAAAACTGATTCATATACTTGGGTTTCCACTATTACAAATCTTTATAAGTTGGGGGGATAATATATAGATATATCAGGTAGGATCAGCTAAGTGCAGAGCATTATTTCAGCTTGAGTCTTTTTCCCAAGAAAGATGCTTTTGCCTTGGAGAAAAGTTCTTTGTACTGTGTTAATGATACCCTGAATATAAGAACATAAGATAAGCCAATGTTGGATCAGGCCAGTGGCCCATCTAGTCCAACACTCTGTCACACAGTGGCCAAAAATACCAGGTGCCATCAGGAGGTCTAGCAGTGGGGCTAGGACACTAGAAGCCCTCCCACTGTTGCCCTCCCCCAAGCACCAAGAATACAGAGCATCACTTGCCCTGGCCTGAGAGTTCCTATCTATACCTTGTGGCTAATAGCCACTGATGGACTTCTGCTCCATATGATTATCTAATTCCCTCTTGAAGCTGTCCATGCTTGTAGCCGCCGCCATCTCCTGTGGCAGTAAATTCCATGTGTTAATCACTCTTTGGCTGAAGAAGTACTTCCCTTTATCCATTCTAATCCAACTGCTCAGCAATTTCATTGAGTGGCCATGAGTTCTGGTATTGTCCAAAAGGGAAAAAGGACTTAGTTCTCTATGTGCTCTATTCCATGCATAATCTTATAAACCTCGATCATGTCACCCCTCAGTCATTGTTTCTCCAAGCTAAAGAGCCCCAAGCGTTTTAACCTTTATTCAAAGGGAATGTGTTCCAACCCTTTTATCATTCTAGTTGCCCTTTTCTGCACTTTCCAATGCCATAATATCCTTTTTGAGGCGTGTTGACCAGAACTGTACACAGTACTCCAAATGAGGTTGCACCATTGATTTATACAGGGGCATTATGATACAGGCTGATTTATTTTCAATTTCCTTCCTAATAATCCCCAGCATAGCGTTGGCCTTTTTTATTGCAATTGCACACTGTCTAGACATTTTCATTGAATTATCTACTATGACTCCAAAATCTCTCTCTTGGTCAGTCTCTGCCAGTTTGGACCCCATCAATGTGTATTTATAATTAGGATTTTTGGCTTCAATGTGCATCACTTTGCACTTGGCCACGTTGAACCCCATTTGTCACGTTGACGCCCACTCTCCCATCCTCGACAGATCCCTTTGGAGTGCCTCACAATCCTCCCTGTTTCTCACCACCCTGAACAACTTTGTGTCATCGGCAAATTTAGCCACTTCAATGCTTACTCCCAACTCCAGAGCTCTCATTAATAAAAGCAATTTGGGATGGAGAAGTTCTATTCACGCCAAAATCAGTTGGCTGCCTGAACTGTCATTCCAAAGGTGCTGCCTGCATTGGCTAGTTGCATTGCGGGGTCCCGCCCACACAAGCCCCAGCCACCAGCTTGCCCTCAGTATGCACGGAGCCACCAAACAGAATGCGTGGTCTGGTGACTGGACACTTGGCTGAGCCCCTTCCTCCCACCCCCTTGCTGGTCGTCGTCACCACGGCCAACTCGGCACCCAGCTTGCAAGCGGACAGGGGAGCTGGCGCACCGCTGGGATGAAGAGCCGTTGAGACAGCCCAGAGGCTGCTGGATGCAGCAGGGCCCAGCGATATGGGGAGGGCAGAGAGAGGGGGGATGGGCAGCACTGTTCTCTGATGTGACGGGTGCCCCGCCCCCTTCACCGCCTGCGAGGTCATTGGCCCAAGCTTGCTCCTGCCACTGCTGGTGCAGCTGTCATGGGCCGCCAAAGCCCGAGCCACATCAGCAACCAGGCTGCAAGTGGGCGGGGGCTGGTGCACCACCTGGCTGAAGAACCTTTAAGCCAGCCTGGAGGCCGCCGCATGCAGCACAACCCCAGGGTCTGGGGAGGGGGGGAAGTGGGTGGAAGGGCCTCACTTCGATCTGACATGACAGGCGACCCGGCCCCATCACAGCTGCGGGTTCATCGGGATAAGCCCGGGCCTGCTGCCCTGCTGCCACCATGGCCATACTAGCTTGCTGAGGCATGCCGGTGGACAGCCTGCATGTGGAAGGGGGCTGGCATGCTATTGGGGTGCATGGCCATCAAGGCGGCCCGGAGGTCCGCAGCCATCCAGGAAACCAGTCACCGCCCACCGACCCCAGGGTCTGTGGGGGAGAGAAAGTGCAGGATGGGGCCCCCTTGTCTTTTTAGTGCCCATTGTCTTCTCCCTACAACGGGCTTCCCTCCTAGTCATTAAAAAACAAGTTAAAAAAACAAGTTAAAGTACTAATCCCTGCGGTACCCCACTGCTTACCACCCTCCACTGAAAAAAATGTCCATTTATACTCTCTTTCTGTTTCCTATTAATTAGCCAGGTTTTGATCCAAAAGAGGAATTGTCCTTTTATCCCATGACTACTGAGCTTACTTAGAAGCCTTTGATGAGGAACTTTATCAAAAACTTTCTGGAAGTCAAAGTAAACAACATTTATTGGGTCCCCCTTGTCCACATGTTTGTTCACTCCCTCAAAAAACACTAACAGGTTAGTGAGACAAGATCTTCCCTTACAGAACCCATGCTGAGTCTGCCTCAATAGTTTTTGTTCATCAATGTACCTACTAATTCTTTCCTTAATAACAGTTTCCACCAACTTACCCGGTATCAATGTCAGACTGACTGGCCTGCAATTTCCCGGATCTCCTCTGGAACCCTTTTTAAAGATGGGAGTGACATTAGTTACCTTCCAGTCCCAGTGTTAAGCTTCCTTTTGGGCCCACTATTTCAACTCATAGCATTTCCAGAAGCGAATCAAGTTCACTTACCTTCTCAATCTTACTGGACTGTATACCCTCTCTGACATACAGAGCCACCCCACCTCCAACCCTTCCCCCCTATTTTTCCAATAAAATTTATAACCAGGAATCACTGTATCCCACTGATTTTCCTCACTCCACCAAGTTTCTGAAATTCCCACAATGTCTATTTTTCCCCCCAGCACCAAGCATTCCAATTCCCCGATTTTACCTTGGACACTTCTAGCATTTGTGTATAAATACCTATAGTTTCCCATGCATGTTAAGCCCACAACCTTCCTCCTGCTGCCTCGAGACCTTGCCAGGAAGTCCATATCGTTAGCCACAGTCTCAGTGGACAATTCTAACCCTTTTCCTTGTGGAAGAAGAAGAAGAAGAGATCGGATTTATACCAGGCCCTTCACTACCCAAAGGTGTCTCAGAGTGG